>NC_031769.1:10976424-11017771 GCF_001522545.3 Parus major | reverse complement strand
TTTACTGTGCTGCAGTTTGGGATTTAGTGTGCTGCAGACTGGGATTTAGTGTGCTGCAGTTTGGGATTTAGTGTGCTGCAGTTTGGGGTTTAGTGTGCTGACGATTGGGATTTAGTGTGCTGCAGATTGGGGTTTACTGTGCTGCAGTTTGGGATTTACTGTGCTGCAGTTTGGGGTTTAGTGTGCTGCAGTTTGGGGTTTAGTGTACTGCAGATTGGGATTTAGTGTGCATGTTTCATATGAGTGCTCTGTGACCAGTCCTTGTGATCATTCCCTGAACAAGGCACCTGCTGCAGGTGAGAGAGGCTCTGATGGCAGGTGAGGCACTTGCTGCAGTGCAGACACAGAGAGGCCCCAGTCTCAGCACAAGATCAAATATTTCACTGTTCTACCAGAGGGTGCCAAACAAGCCTTAGGTGTTCTCTCCTTTCCCTGTAGGTGATAACATATAAGTGACACAAGGCTCAGCACAGCATTAGAGTCTTTAGGTGTCAGATAAGCAAACAAGCATTAGCTAGTTAAATAAACACACTAAACAGCCATATTTTGCTTCAACAAAGTATATTGAACAACATTGCCCTTTAGGGGATATATAAAGTAGAACAAAGCTACTAAAAATGTAAATTTATTCCTCAGCATATTGCTGTTCAAACTGGGAATATTCAGATGTCTCTGAGGCATTTCTGGATAATTTTATCAGTTTATGGCCACAATACTTCAGGGCCAGATAATAATGTTAGTTCCTTAAAATGAAATCAGAGGAAAGCAATTTTTTCCTATTAGACAGTTCTGGAGGTCCCAAAGTCCTCTTCTGCTTGTCATCTTAATTCAACTAATCTCAGCCTGTTCAAATTAATATATGGTGTCAGAATACAGGGAAACATGAATCAAAGTTAAGTAATTCATAGTGTCATTTCCAATATGTTATTATCATATTTTTATATCATATGCATTCTATAAAATCTAGGACCAGCTTAACAGATCTCTGCACAGCAAGGTGAGAGAAATTTTGAACTTAAGGAGAATGTTACAGTTAACAGTAGATTCAAAGTCAGAATTTGGTATATCATGGTTGAAATTGATTAATTCATTTATTCATTCCCTCATACATTCATTCATTGGAAGTGTTCTCACTGACTTCCTTGGAAGCAGCTGTGCATGTTATAAAGAGAAAATGTAATAAGGATGAAGGAACATGTAACATAGTTTCAATTTGATATTCTCCATATCATGTATTACTGTTTTGTTAAATTAATGTCTGATTTCTAGACTATTATGTCTTGATAGCTGGTGTAACTTTAAAAATAAGACCACCAGAAAAGTCAGTTCCACTCATGTTCTGGATGTCAGGCTGGAATTACTTACAGAGAAGTAAATTAAGGTTATGATTCCAAAGAATTTTAAATATTATCTTTTAGATAATATTAATGTATCCAGAGAAAAGAATGGTGTTCCTGCCCAACAAGAAGAGACAGAATGTGCCAGTTGTATCTTTTGCCACTCCCCACATGGATTTAGAGAAGAGAGCACACTGGCTTAATGCAACTAGATTATTTTAGCATGATAGTTAAAGGTTTTATTTTCCTCATATTTCTGGACCCTGCTTTCTGAATCAATAATTAATGCAATGTCAACAACTATGAGATAGAATAGTAAAGCCCCCTTATACACCTGTAGGACACCCTAAGTTTTAGCACTCAAAAGAGTACAAAAGAGATTTTTCAAATTTTGAGTTTGTTTAGTCAGTGTTATTTGATACTAAATGCATAAATAATTTTCTGCACCAGCTGTGTCACTGACATTGTCAGAGATATGTGAAATGTCCACTGTGTCTCATTCTTTATTTTGTACAAACTTTTTTTCCCCCCTAAACTGTAAAACTTTAATAAATTGACTAAGTATGATGGAGAATGAGTAGAAGATCAATTGCCTAAAGCCAAGGATGAGACTTGTAAATAGCATAAAAGTAGTTATGAATTGAAGAAAAACTATGCATGTTAAAAATACTGCCTACAGTTGGATAAAAAAAAAAATCATAAAAACCCAAACAAAGCAACAAAACCAACAACAACAGCAATTATATGTATAGGAGTACTCAAGCAGATTAATGGATTTATTACTTCATGTGAGATAAAAATGTCTGTAAGTTTTTATTAAAAGGTACAAAAAGACAGAAAAATGTGTTCTTTTGGTATACAAATATATGTTTAGTAACAGACTAACTTTACCAGTGACATAGACAAATACACAAACAAAAATATTTGTGGTTACATTTTCTCCCAGAGTTTCTCAGGAAAGCCTGTTTCTATCATTTATTGTTATCACCACATACTGAGAAACAAGGACAGATAACTTATAGGCCTCTGTTGGTAAGTTTTTTTTCTTTGGTAAACTCTGTCAGTAGAACATAAAAGTCACTAAAATCTGTTAGTTATTAATGATTCTAAGGGAATATTTTTTTATTATTTAGGTGTTATTCATTGTTTTAATTTTAAAGCAACACTAGAAAACCTCTTTGTCGTTCCTTCCAGCCGTTCCCAATCGGAACGACACCTTTTTTTTACACCTTCAAACTATTGCAATCTAGACACAATTTAACCTTTGATCCAGTTCTCTGCATGAATTTTACCATTCTTTTATTCTTAAAAAAAATATGTATCTCATTCCAATAATGATATTACCTGAATGTCTCTTGATAGCCCATTATGGTGCAGTCATCAAGTTGTCAGTGTAATACAGTGCTTTGTTCTGGAATCCACACTTCAAAGATTATGTTAACAAATTGGAATGCAGCAAGGAAATGACCTACAAGATTGCTCAAGGTCTGGAAAGTCTGCTATAAAATACAGAAACTGCATCTGTTTAATTTATCTAAGAGATTAAGAGCTGTCTTGATCCTACTCAATAGGAAAAGTATTTTAGATAGATTAATTTTTAATCCAGCAGAAAAGAAAGTGCTAAAAGATCCAGAAGTTAAAAACTGCTATATGGAACATTCTGTCTGGAAACAAGGTGAAAATGCATAACAAAGAAATAATTTAAGTACGTGAAAAACTTTGGGATGTTGTATATAAACCAACAGTTGAATTTTACATTTTTGACTTATTTCCTTTTTGATGATGACCTGCAGTTAAAAGAATGCTCAAGTTCCATAATCAGCAAGTGATTTTTTTTTTTTTCACTAACAGGTAGAAAATACATTTTCAAAGTCTCTATTTTTCCTCCTGACACACATGCAGTAAATGTATATTGAACAACCCAATTTGTTCACATCATTCTTACATTTCTCAGTAAGACACTTGTGACTCAAAATTTGGAGTTTAACATAATCAAGAAAATTTTGGTGTCTAAAACTTGACTTAAATATTGTTTCCTAGCTTGGAGTCTAGGGATTGTATTTTTGGTAACAAACCACAGTGCACAGAAATCCCTTCTAAAAGCAACCTGCAAATTTGGCATAATTCTTTCTATGTCCCCATGGGAATTTCTGAACCTTATATCCAGACTATGACAGTCTGGTAGATTTAGCAATACTCTTCTCACAGTTGAGGTATGTTGACCTGAACCTCGAAAAGAAGAGGGCAATATAGAATCAATTGCCACTCACTTCACAGTTATGAAATATGGGAAGAGACAACATTTCCTCCAAGTCTATTCCTTCTTCACTGGCTGTTAAAAGATATTGCCACTGCAATTGCTTTTGGTGGGGAACTGGAATCTTCAGATTTGTGATAGGTGTCCCTGAGCTCAACCCTGGGACAGAATCCTTAGAGGACTTTGTAAGAGAAATATCTAATTTCTGTGATTACTAACTTATTGCAGTGATCACATTTTCAGAGTTTTCAAGAGACAATTTTAGGTACAGAGAACACCCCCAAGCACTCATAAAATTTTCATGTGTAAAGTGGGCACTGATGAGTTTGGACGGCTATCATTAACTTATATTTGAGCACTGGGGTCAGGTTGATACTATTAGATTTAGCAGAATACATTTCACTTTAAGAATATAAATACTACTGCCTATTTGGCCTTATACTTTGGGATTTTATAAGAGCTCAGCACCCTGGTGCTTCCACCTACAGCCTTGGCTACTCTGCTGGGTATTATCAGTTTCTGTGCTGTGCTGCACACAGATAATCTGTTCAACCAGAAGTTGCACTGACTGACCCTCTTTGAGGATATATTGGTCCTTCACTATTTTTATGCCTCCCACTTCCTTATTCCTCATCCTTTTAATTTCTTATATTCTCAGATTTGCTCCGTACAGTTGGGTTTAGATATTCCTCTTTTTATTTTAGTTCTCCCTGGTTTTGTTTATAGTGCACACTGGTAGTATTAACCATGAAATTGGCACCAAAAAAAAAAAGCACATTAACAGCACAGTGCTGGTTTTCCTTGTGTGACTCAGACACCACTAATCTGTGAACTGCTTAAAACCTGTCTGTACACTGTTTAACATTGTCAAAGTAAGACTGCATTTAACTCCTGAACTGGAACCACTGGAAGACAGCTTAAGATTTAATTTTTAATAAACTATTTTATCAAATAGTTTGATACATAATTTTATGTCAGATATTGTACTGTAAAGTCACAAATGCAAATATCTTAAATGGTTAAATTATTGCTCATGCCACAACTGTACAGCAGGACAGTCAGTGAACTGTTTTGAACTATGTCTCATTTGATTTAAAAATAAATAGACTTTTAATAATTAAATCTTCCTCTTCATACTTTATTTTGTTTCCAGTACAGATAGTTTAGATCTCAATCTGAGCTATCCAAGTAGCTTCTATGCAGAAAGAAAAATAAATGTGTAAAAAGTATTTTAGAGATTAACTGAAAACAATCAAATCTCTTTAATAAAACTATCCTTATTACAGTTTTATGAGATAATTTTTCTCTTATGAAATCTGGTAACAATAATAAACTGTACCACTTTTAAAATATTTTTTTAAATAAAAGCAAAATAGAGAAAATAATGAATGTGTTTCTATAATCATGTACACATGCTATTGCTAATGTCAGTGTGATAGGTAGCTACATTCATTTTAACTAGTTCAAAGATTAAATCAAAGCTGCCTTGTCCTTGTATGGTTTTTCCTAACAAACTAGACATGACAGATTCTCTTTCATTCAATGTTCAATCATTACATTGCTGTTTACCAGTAAAGGCTGGATGGTTATCCTAAAATTTGTTTCATGCTTTTAATGAAATAGAATTTACACTCTGAGTTTGGACAATTTTGGTTTTTTAACATAAATAACTCAGTTATACCATGCATCATGAAAACTGTGCCTTCTTTATAACGTGTTTTTCCCTTTTTTTTTATGAAATCCTGAATCTATGTGCAGAGTTGCAATTTATTAAATGTCATGGATGGGTCATCTGACCAGTAGTTTGAGCAAGAAATTCATATCCCTTGATTCTGAAGGCTGAAAGGTTAATACACAACAGATGCTGCTTAGGAGGAAACCATTCCAGGCAATGCTTTTCAATCAATGAGATGCTATTATGAGCAATAGAACCAATTTCTTTTAATCAATGAACCTTTATTACGACATTTACTAAGAGAAGCTCTATGCAGTTCTTATAAACCATTCCTCAACCTTTGAAAAAACAATTCCTTTTGTTTTTGAAGCCTTTTTATGGTTTCTCTAGTTTTGCTCATTTTAAGGTGGCACACTGGATTTACACTCCACCTTCCTGATCAAAAAACAACAAAAGAAACTTGGTGGCAAACATGTAATTTAAACCAGAGGTGCAGTAAGGGCTGTGTGAGTCCTGCTGGGCAGTGGGATGTCCTGAGCAGAACCCATCACAAGTAGCTCTGCCCACATCTTTGAAATGGAAGGTTTTGTTCAGTGTGAGGGCCATCAGCTCCCATCCTCAGAGCAGGCCTCAGCACAAGCTGTGCTTACCTCTGTGACACCACATATTTTTCACCTTAGTTTCATATTGTGTGTTGAATGAAATGATAAACACAGCTGAGCAAAGATTATCCATAGTGGCCTTGCAATGGTCTATGAGAGCTCCGTCAACACGGGTGAGTTCACCCCAACAGGGCCCATGGACCTGTGTATCCCAGCTCTCCTAAGCACTCCCTGACCTCACCCTTTTCATTAAAGATAAATTTTTATTTGTCCAGCCTTTGCCATGGCTTCTGGGACCTGAGATATCTGGGAGATGATCTGACATTTGGTAATCAGCCTTTCCTCTATCCTGTATAACAAAGTACCACAGCTTGTTAAACCATGGGTCGGCATTTTCCTCAATCTCCTTTCTTTCACCTATGCACAGGTAGAAGGCTTTTTTGGCATTGACATCCCTGGCCATATTTAATTTCCCTTGGACTTTAATTTCCCTTGGACTTTTAATTTTTCATTTTTAATTTTTCTAACTTCACCTCAGAGTGCTCAGAGGTTGTTTCTGTGTTTTTCCCATATCCCCTATCCTTGTTTCCACTGTATGGCTTCTTCTTATCTCTGAGTTGGGTTACAAACCCTGCTCATCTGCAAAGGCTTTCTGCCATTTTTGTCTAATTTCATATTCACTGGCATGAAGTACCCTTGAAAATGAAGGAGGTGATCTTAGGCTATTTTACAACTTTCTTGCACAGGACTTTTCCAAACAGGCCTGTGAGAGGCCAAAGCCTTAGAAAATGTTGTTCTCAGTATGAGACCACATGCTGTGACTCAATTGGTTTTTTTTTCAAATTTGTTAAAAATTCATTAACTTATCTGTGTTTGAAATGTCATTGATGATTTTTTGTGGCAAAATAGAACATTTAAAAGACCTCCAAAAGACCATGAATATGATTTTTCAGCAATTTGAAGACTCACAGAGATATATTCAATAGCATATATATATTTTACTCTATATTATCAATTACCCATGTTATACCCATGTGTATGAATATATATGAGAAATAAAATAATAAAGACTGTTTAAGTAATTGAATTTGTGCATACAGTTTACTCTCAGTAATGCTCTTCTTTAAAAATATTGTCACTTTCTTGTAAGTATGTGAAATTAAGTATAAGCTGTTTTTTAAGAATGATTTGTCCTAAAAATAGTAATGAAAAAATTAAGTATTCTCCACAATTCTCCTCCATGCTTATTTCTATTCCACCTATTCTGGAGACAACAGAAAATTTCAAATCGGTAAGAAAGAAAAGTATAAATTTCAAAACAGTCATAAAAAATGTGGAGAAAAATGTTTTCAGGCTGTTTTTTTGTTGTTTGTTTGGTTTTTTTTAGCTCAGGGTGTCCTGTTTTTATAACAGTATTAATCTTACATATTATATCATCAAACATATGCAGAGAACCCACAAAATAATTTTTAGTTGCACAGTCTATTTTCATAGTGAGCTTTCTAATACAACGCAGCAGTATTATTGTTTTATTTTCACACAATCCTTTTATTGTGTGATTATCTAAGTGAAAATAGCACAGAAGCAGAGACGCAGCAAGAAGAGGAGTTGTCTCCATGGCATGTGTCATGTACAGAGAAAAAGTACAGCTTTCATTCCAGGATGTCTGCAAAAACCACTGGACATCTTGCCAAATGCTCTTTTGTAAAGAAAAGAAAAGCAGTCTGTCTAACACATGTTAGCAAGGCAGCCCAGGTGGACATTTGAGAGAGAAAATAGAGCAGAGTGAGAACAGCAAAATGACATAGCTCTCTCAGCTGGCAAGGAATTTACCCCAAAGCTGTCAAGAAGGTTTCCTTGTCCCATATTGAACCAAGCATGCTGTGCCAAGCCGTGCAGAGGAGCTGTGAGGTCTCTGAGCTTCTCTGAAGGATACACTCTGGGTCAAGTCCATGGGAGTAGTCATGGGAAATTTCAAAGAGTTGGCTGTATTCCCTGGGGAAAAAAAGCCTATAGAGATGAAGAATCTCCTCTCTTTCAATTGAAAACGTGAAATAATAGAGAGTTGAGTGCACAGGGTTGTCTCTCATGAGCATGTCTTGCAAAACAATCATCACAGGCTGTGCTGATTTCCACTGTGATCATGGGAAGAAGAAATTAAATAGAATTTTCTGTCTCCCTTTCAGGCCCCTTAATTTGTTTCAGAAGACTACTTTAAGAGAGAAGCCTGGAATGGTTATTGGCTTGAACACTGGTACCAAATTCCACATACCTGTTGGCACTCACTGCTGATGCCTTTTGAGGAAGGTGGAAACTGCATAAAATGTATGACATGAGCTGGAGATCTTTGCAGATATTGGTGAGAGCTATGGTATGTGCAGATGTGATTCCATCACAAGATCAGAGGGACCTGAAGCCACAGTTTGGAAAGAGGGTACCAGTAAATGCTCACCAGTGCAGAGGAATTCTGTGACAGGAGCATCAGCATAAATCTATACACACAGATGGATGTAACTCTCATGTGAAGGGAATATTTAGAGAATAGCCTTGTGGACTGATTAAATGAATTAACGAACAGTCATTATCCAGGAAATAATTCTGTAATCACACAGCCAGAAATAGACCTCCATAGACTTACCTACAGGCTTTTAATTATTTTTTTTCCAATAATCCCCAAAACAAAAACTCAGAAAAACTCAGTCTTGCAATAGATCCTCAACATCTTTCTGACCTAGTCAGGTGGAAGAAGTGACCCATTTCCTTATTAGTTTTCTTGTCACTGATTTCAACATACAGTGTAGGGTACATATAAAAAAGTGATATTTACTGATGTTGGAAATTAATATTTCCAAATACTTGAGCAAGGTCTTACAGTCCTTAATACCTATAACATTTTCTAAAAAGCACTGCTATATAATTTAGGTGACAGAAATAGTTTATCATTGCAAATAATAGAATATAATACAGTAAAACATATTCTAGATCTTTATGTCAAAATTAGCATTGAGCTAAATCTTTGAGTTTGTGAATTTCTGACACATTTTAAATGTAACATTGGGATTCTTCATTAGTAGGTACATGAAATGGCATTTATTACAATTCTTTTTTTAGTCCCTTTGACAAGTTATAATTTTTACTAAAAATCCCCACAACCTATCAAAAAGATCTCTTGTGAAGTGTTTGAAACTAATTATATTAAAGGCTAGTTTCAAGTAAACTATTTTTGAAATGTGTTTCTGCACAGAATAGCAAACAAGTTGCAAAACAGATTTTTCAAAATCTCAGAGATTTTTTTTCTGGTTCAGTTCATTATTAGGATGAGTTTTTTTGGTGGCTTTTTTGTTGTTTTTTTTGGTTGTTTTAAACTTGGCTTGTACTTTCATGGTTTTTTCCACCAAATATCTTGTGGGATGTATCAGTGATGATTATAATCTTTAAAGCACTTTATTTCTTATTGATATAATGAGTCAGATTATCAGCTTTGTCTTTCAAACTCTCATATCCCCACATATCCTCTTTTCTCTTCCTGTTATTCTCCTCTTCAATGAAAAGACTTTCCAAGGAAAAGTTTTTTCCCTTAAGGAGTTAAATTCAATGCATTGCATATACAGTTAACACTTCATTGTTAATAATATGTGTGAATATAATAAAAATTCAGATATTGTTATATTAATAACATTAACACATATTTATATTGTGAAAATTATATATTCAATTAAATATATATTTTTTTTTCCTTTCCTGTTTAAACCTTGACCTGAGCACAGATAAATAAATCTATTTCTTAAGTTTGTCCAATTTTATTTTCTTGTATAGATATTTTTCATATCAACAAGTATTTTTCAACAGCTGGACTCAATACAGTTTTTTATAAAGAAGGATCGCTTTATTTAGCATGAACAAAGTATCCTTGCCCTGGCCTTAAAGTAGCTGCATGATTTTAAATTATAAATTAAAGAACAATTTCAACATCTGCATGTGATACAGGAGTGTTATTTCTTATGCCAAGGAAAAGCCACGCTGTCATGTTCACTGTTGTTTCCAATATTTCATTCTTAAGATGGTGAGACCTAGAGGTGAATGCCGAATCCTCGTGTGATAGTTTACAAAATTCCTAATTGCTTTTGCCAAAACATGACTTACTCCTTTTGAAGGATACTGCTGTTACAAAAGCATGTAGCTGATGAGACAGTGAAATGGAGAGAGCCAGCACTTCTGTCACTTGTGGGGGCAGCAGTGAAGTCAGCAAACCTTTTCATATGACAAAACAATTAAACTGCAGTTGTTTATGAATAAATGAAGTCACCACAGTGCAAACAGAGTTTGCAAATACTTTGTGAGGAATTACTCCCCCAGAATGTTTGATTTGGCTTCCAGATGTCTTCTTTTTTACCCTTTACAAATCTGTGATGTTTGTGAAGGACTGTGGGAATTTGGCAAGTGCACATCTGTCAAGTCATCAGTGCATGTGCAGACCACAGCAGCAGCAGGTGCTCCTCTGCTCCCTTTGAAACGCAGTCAAGGCAGAGGAGACTCTCAGCTGGACATGTATCCAAAGTCACACACTGCTTTGCACTAGCTCCTTTTCAGCCAGCAACAGCAACTCCTCAGAAGTTACATGATGTTTTATGGACATGGTTGCCCCCATCCCCAATCTGTTGAACACAAGACATGCAGTGCCATTTTCTTACATCTTATTCTTGCAGAGAAAACCAGCCACAAGAAATAGAAAGAAATCTTCAGAATTCCATGGGACAAAAAAAATTTAAATGTAAAATACACTTCTTCACAGATCTTCTATCACTTCTACCTCTGCTGAGATTATTATCTATGCTTATTTGGGCATCCAGACATTGAAACAAAACAAGAGACTAACCACAGTACTACAGTCCAGTCTATTTCACCTCTGCTAGAATAGTGGCATAGACAATGAATGAAACCGGCAGGTCAAGGCCTCCTATGGTTGCTAGTGTTTACCAGAGTAAGAATAAAAAACAGTTAGAAATATCAGAACATTTTCTGGCTTTCTAGTGTCCCACCCAGGTCCATTATTTCTAGCTCTCACTGGTTTTGTTACTGAAGTGCATCCCTAGCATGTATAATGGCAGGATAAAGTGCAACGACTTTCAGCTTCTAACTGGTCCTATTTTAAAAATTAAAAAAAAAAAACAAACTAAAACCAAAACAAACAAACAAACAAAAAAACACAATCCAAAAGCCAACCATACCAAAGCAAACCAAAAACAACACCAACAAGAAAAGAAAACAAAACAAAAATAAAATCAAGAACAAAAACCAACCAAACAAAAACAAAAAAAACCAAACCAAAACAAAACAAAACAACAGATTTAAGGATGACACAGCTTTGTTCTCACATTTACCCCATGGGACTGGAGAGAGCAGTGCCTGGCTGAGAGAGTGAGTCTGTGGCAAGGGACAGGCAGGGAGGTTTGAAGCCTGGTGGAGTGGCTCTCCCTTCCCCTCCTTGGGAAGACCTCAGGGTGAGTGTCCTGTGCAGTTCATGGCCTGTGATCATCTCTCACACATTATTCACAGAACATGTTTTCCCTCAGCCTCTCACTCAGTGTCTGCTGCCAGATGGAGGGAGGCTCGCT
Source organism: Parus major (assembly GCF_001522545.3). Taxonomy (NCBI): domain Eukaryota; kingdom Metazoa; phylum Chordata; class Aves; order Passeriformes; family Paridae; genus Parus; species Parus major. Next base: position 11,006,285 of record NC_031769.1, on the reverse strand, counting down.
GCCGAACCGCGCTTTACCAAATGCCCTCATCTCCATCTCCCTTGGACCTGAGCTGTGGGCCCATCCCTCACCTACCAAGCCATGATGGGGCCTAAAACTTCTGGTCAGCAGAGCATAGCTAACTAAAATTTTACATGCAGTAAAGGGAAGGACCGAATTTGGACATGCCAATGGAATTAAACCTCTTCCAGAAATCCATTTTCATTAGTGCCCAAAGGCTTCGTTAAATCTCCATTTATCTTGGCATTTATCATCTTTCCTGTCAAATGTAGCCTTCAAAGGATGCCTCCAAGTCATTGGGAGTGCTGTGCTGCATGACTGCACAGTGCTCAATTTACTGCAGACTCTGTAAGAACAACAAAACTCTTCATAATACATTTGCCCATCCAGGAAGCATCAGTTTCATTTAGCCAGAATCTCCACTTTTTTCCAGTTCATTTCTATGTAAAATTCAAGGTGCTGTCTCTGATCTGTTAAGCTCTGTGTGATTTGTTTCTTGGCCTTAACCAAGGCAGTTAATGTCAAGATTGTCACATCACATTAACAGCCTTTCCAAGCTGCTGGACACCAGTCTGAGTGAGATTAAATCACTTAAAAAGGGAAATTCAGTTACAGCATGGGCTAACAGCTGGGATTGAAAGTCTAGTCATGTACCTAGAAATTCAGCAGTGTTCCTGAGAATCTGGGTACTGGAATTGATATTTGTGGGTTTTTCCTAGAATACATCAGACAACCTTAAAATAAACCTATTTCCCAGTGTAGAATGTCTATTAGAAATATTCTCAGTGAAAGAATCTCTTTTCCAAACAGCTCATGCAGAATATATTATTTAATAATTTTATTGTCTTTAGAGGTATGGGATTTTTAGTAACTACAACATAAGAAATGAAAGATTGGATAGAGTCTTGGTATTGCACTGCTGAGGGAACAATGTGAAACACAAAATGATGCCTCTAATCTATGATTTTCCTAAATTTTTGTTGGCTTAAGGTCTCCCACTGCTGACTGACCATCAGTTCCCAGCAGAGCAGACAGTTACAGACACCTGAACCAGTGCCCATTAACCAAGGAGCAGTGAGCAGCAGCATCATCTGAGCACCTCAAGAGGAAGAAGCAAGCTGGGAAAACACAGCTGTACATTAGCTGTATTCATATATGGATTTGAAGAAATGAAAGATACCATGAAGAAAAAAATAATGAAAACACAAAGCAACAGAAAAAATAAGTTAAAAGTAGTTAGATGCTGATAATACAGAGAATCAGAATTTGTTTACTTTTCTCTCCTAGAACTTATTGTTGTTATTGTCACTCCAAAAACAGTCTTTGTAAAAAAAACCAAGCTATATGGAGTTAGTTATTGACTCTTTGAAGCCTTTTGAAATGATACTCTGTTGAGGATATGTTACATGTAATAAAACAGAAAAAGTGGCCTTTTCTGCAGCAATAACTTAGACTAGGAGTTTTACAAAAAAAAAGAGAGAGAGGTAATTCAAACAATATGCACATCTTTGGTCAGAACCATAGTGAAATAGAGGACAGTATTAGTAGCCATATTTTTGAGACACATTTTTCTCAGGCCAGAATTTTTATTGTGTTTTTTTATGTGCCTATGATCATATCACTTTATTTAAGGCCTTACTGAGACAGATAGTACCTGGATACTCAAATAGCCCCATCTATTTCAGGGTGACTTTCTTTTCCACTAGGATTCTAGTGACACAAAATAAGACTTCAGGAACAAACAGTGATTCAGAAATTGTTAGTAGGCATCTAATTAGATTTTACTAATTAGTTCTTATTAAGTTAAATTGAAAGTTAAAAATACACTCAATTAGACACCAGAAATGGAACAAGGACCCCTGAAATTATCCTTATCACAATAGCATTGATTGCTGCTGTACTGAGTATTGAGAGGATTAAAATGTGAAATACTGCACACTTTGGATCAGTGAATAAAAAAATATTTCATTTCAGAAACGTCAGTTTTGGCATGTAGTTCCCATGGAGAATTTCAGCCCAAGGTTCAGGGTGTTTGTGTGCCATTTATGCTGCAGATTGAGACATTCTTTGGCCAAATGTCGTAACAGGGCTGTTCAACACCATCAGTCCTGCTTGGGAGAGGAATGACAGAGATGGAGGGAAAATGGGCATGAAGCAATCTGTGATATTTTTTAGGTTTCAAATGAACTGGGTACCTAGCATAAGTTTATCTGGTGATACATTTTCTTCACTTACTAGCTTTATAAATTGCTGGAAACCCATTACAGAGCAAGCAATCCAAACCCTTTAGCACTGGCTTTGACTCAGTGCAGTCAGAGCCAACAGACTTTGGCTGTTGGTGTTAAAAGGCTCAGGATCATCATAGGATCATGGAATGATTTGGGCTGGAAGAGATCTCCAGAATCCATGAAATCCCAATCCACTTGTCATGGGAAGAAACATCATCCATTAGATCAGTTTGCTCAGGGCCCCATTCTCATGTGGCTGTTATCAAAAGCAAAACATCTAATAGTAAATTGTTAAGAACAAACAGAAAAAAAAACTCAGCCAAGGAGATAATATCAGGCATTCTGGGAATAACATTCCTAATGGCAAGTCAGTGAGGAAGGTTTGATTCTCTCTTCTAGGGCATCAACTTTAAACAAGATTATTCTGCTACTGGTCTCAGCTGACTTTGGCTTGTGTAATGGATGAAGGGATCATGCACAAGCAGAAGCTTCGTGTCACCTAAAAACTGCCTTGTTTATGCTGGGATTTTTGGTAGAAATTCTAAGACTCTTTTTTCATTCTTACAAGGTAGACCTTTTGTAACATTATTTTATGGCAATTTGAATAATGCTATCTATAATTATCATTGCCATTGGTATTACAATTTCTATGAGTTTTTTGTCAGTTTTCTCAAATTAAATGAATATTTACACTACAAAAGTTTACAGCTTCTCTTGTTGACTTCCCAACAATACTGCACTAATAAACTACAGAAAGGATGAATTGGATTTCTGGCTTTGTCTAGTGTAGGTGGCTCAGTCAGAATGAGAATTTCTATGAGTGTGGCAGGTATGCACTGAATTAAGAGTAATGTCCCATGAGATGTATTTAATGTAGATAAAGTGGTGGGATGAGGCAACTGTGAGTTCAAGTTCATGTCTGCATCCCAAAAGGACTCCCCAACACTTTGTACCGTTGCAAGTTTTTATAGGAAGAGTTGTATATTTATTCAGTTTATCTAGGACTTTTCACATTAGATGCTGAGCTGTGTAAAAATAGAAATACTTTAATTGAAAAAGAAGGGAGATATTGTATAAGTATGCCATGCAAGTCCTTTGCAATCCTTCTCTGCCAAGCTATATAGGAAATTTACTGGAAGAATCCTTTCTCTGGGCAACATGTCTTTGGGTAAAATTTCAGCTTTTTAAAGTTTTATATTTTCAAATATTTCTATTTGAATTTTAAAGAAAAAAGAAATGGGAATGGAAGCCTTTACATTTATTGCAAATTTAAAAAAAACTATTCTAGCAACAAGAGTGAAGATTTAGATGCTTAAAAAGTATGTACAGTTGAAAACAAGAAGTGTTGCAAGTTATTTATATCGTATTTACTGGCTGTTTCTGTTGGAGGTATTTTTCAAGAAAACCAAGGTATGACAATAATAGGAAGAATAACGTGTTAGTGAAGTGACCACTGTGTGTTGCACACTCAGCTCTGTCAATAGCTGCTGAACTGAGCCAGATCACAACAGGATGAACATGAGAAACATTTCTTCAAGGGACAAGGGGGAGCAGAGGGTAGAAGAGGACAAAAATCACCTGCTCTGTGATGCCTGCAAGGGACATACTGCTGATATCCAATAATTTAATAATAGCACAGGACTCAAGGGGCTGTTCCTCCCTGACTCAGCCTTAATTGGGAAAGCTAACTTTAAAATTGTTTCCTTGGCAAAACCTTTCCTGAATATAGATGGCTAAAACACCCTAGGTTTATACATCCCAGCCTATTAGTCTGGGGGAATGAAGCAATCAAAAATGCATTCTGACCAAACCAGGGTTAAAGTCTCATGATTTTCCATAAGCTCCATTTAATCAGATACATGTCAAATGCATTGGTCATGTAGCTTAAAGAGATTTTCAATTGTGATTTTTTTTTTGTCCATTGATATTTAACTGCTTAGTGTAAATCTATAAAAAATTAAATTCAAGTTGTCTTCACAGGAAGAAGTTGTTACTTAGAACTCTGAGCTTATATTTTAATATTTTAAATAGATAAATATTTAACTACTTTATAAAGAAGAAAAAAAAATCAAAATTACTCCTGTGAGACAAGCAATACTTATTTGGTTTTATAATTATTTTCTGAGGAAATATAGGTCAACACTTTTTTGACTTTTCTTGTCAGGGATTCTTAAATTTAAAATTTATAGTGTGGAGTAATGACAATGTGAATGACAGGATGAATGTTAAGCTATTACCCAAATAAAACCAACTATTTTTAAAAAGCATATCTAAACTGTCTGATCAAAGAAATTATTTCAAATTGCCAGAAAATTGATTTAAATTTTTCCCCAGGTTTTTTGTTTGTTTGTTTGGTTGGTTGGTTTTTGTTGCTACTGTTTTCAGGGTTTTTTTTGGTTTGTTTTGTTTTAGTGAAAGAAGAATTATTTTGAAAATTTTTTATTTAACAAATGAATGTAAATAGATTTTTCCTCTTTGACCATGGAGTGGTCCCAGATAGTATTTTATAGGCATTTATTGTGCATGACTGCTGGATACAGTGCTAATGGTGAATAAGTTTATAGGACACCTGATATAAGTGAAAAATTAAGCAAGAAAAGTAAGAAAGCAGTGAAGAAATGACCATCATCAAAATAAAACCTGGATGCTCTGCAGGTTAGCACTGGAGACTTCAGCTCAAAGTTTGACTATAAAAGCTGTGAGTGCTTTTGGAAAGGATATTTAACAGGCAGATATCCAAGTTGTCAGATGAAACTCTGTGGAAGGAACAACTTCTATAGGGAATGTAAAAGCAGGGATTAAGAACATTTGGGTACTGTACTTAGGTTGTTAGAGATTACATTTTTCTAATTTAAGATGCAGTATATGTTTCATTCTGAGTCATGGAAGGAGGAAAGTAGGGATATACAGTTAATACAAATTGCTAGGAATACAGAGTGGGGAGGAAATCCCCTACTACCTTTATCCTAATTTGCATCTGCACTTGAGGAGAAGAGTGACTATAATTGCTTTAGAGGAATGCAAGTGAAGTAAGCTAAATTAATACTAGTTATGAAGCAAGATTAAAGTTCAGCTTTTTTTCCCTCACTTAAGAAGAGGAGACTTCACAGTGACATAGCTGAATTTTCTAAAAATATGAGGAGTGAAGATTACCAGAAGCAGTGAACAAAACATTAAGACAAAAATGAACTTAATTGGCAATGAAAATTGAATTGCAAATTGAATGAAAATTGGAAAAAGAGAGGACATATACAGAACTGTTTCAGATAAATAGGGCTGCTCCTAGAGAATCTTTTACCAGAAGAGAGCAGACATGCAAACACAGGAAAAGAGAGACAGTCTTCTAAGCAAAAAGTTGGTGCAATTTAATATAAAGGAAACCAGAAACTGAAACTTAGGTTTGAGAAATGAGTCTGCACAAACTGATAACAAGAGATGCTTTCAGCTAAAACTCAGCTTTTTCCAAAGCCTAAAACAAAGGAGAAGGGTTGTGTTTTTCTCTCTTTTCCCAGGCACATGTATTGTTGTTTCTGTTAGTAATATGTGATTTCAAAGTAGATTTGCTGCACTCATCCCTGAGCAGGAAGGTCAAGAAAACCTGTTGATATTTAGAGTGGTATATGGATAATAGCTGGAACTAGATGCTTGTGCATGTTGGAAGGATGGAGACATAATGGGGAGTAGTAGGAGCAGAAAGCAATAATTTATATTTTGTGTGTGATTTGAATTAAGAAGCATTGGTCCCTCAAGAAATGCAATCAGTTTTCACATTCTGATAGCTTTTGTAAAAATGTATGAGTAACTAATATTACAGGTTTAAATACTTTAAATTTTGATTTGTTCTTTATCAGTGTCTGCATGGCAAGAGCTAATAATGTATTCTTGAACAACTTTTCTACACTGGCACAGAGCAGCTTTCCTAGTAGAAATCTGTTGTTATTTTAAAGAGAATGTGCAACTCTGTGGTGATGCTACATTTCAGGAATACCTGCAACTCTCACATCTCAAAAAATGAACCACTGGATTGAAAATAATAAAAGTGAAGAACGAAGAAGACAATCAAAGGTAGGGAACCCTGCATTTTTACAGCAGAAAATATTAAACTATTGAGTCTGAACTAAGACACATTCAGACTTTTGAGTCTTATGACTCATAAGAAATATTCTTATGAGAACTATGTCTCATTCTTAGTCTAGGAAGACATGACTAGAAATATGACATGAATAGAGGAAAGAAATTAGAGCCATGAGAGTCTCTTTAGGAAATTATTTATTCACTGTTTCCCCAACAGAGATGAAGGGGATGGAGATGATTTGTAGAAATTTGTCAGGTAGCCATTAAAAGAAACGTCAGTGTCACTGTTACACTCTGCATTATTTTGTCACAGTATGCTCTTGAGACCATATCTTAGATAGGTTCAAAAAGTAATTATGCAAATTCTTGAAAGAAAGTCTTGTAAACAAAAGTGTTAGGAATTCTTTCAGACAGAAATTTTCTGAAAACTAGGGAAGCATACTGGAAGTAAAGCATTTCTCTGTATTTGACTAGGTTTTATATGCTAATCCCAAGCATCCAATCCTAGTAATCACAAAATGCAAGATACTTGATCAGGTGGACCCTTTCCTGATACTGGACAACTCTTTTTCAACATAGATATAGAGATTCAAATAGTATCCACAGCACTATGTAAGTCAAATAATTACCTTTTAGCTGAGTAGAGGGAAAAAATGTTCAGAAACAGCAAAACTACTAGCTGTTTGCACATGCTGACATTTTAATAAATATGGTTTTCAATTATATTACAAAAGCAAATGACATTTTTGGTTTCCATTTCATTAGTTTGATAAATCAAATCTATTTCAAAATTCTGATTAATTTCAAACACTTTCTGACATGGTGCAGAACACGTATGCTGACACTGGTTACATAACAATTTATACCACAGATCCCTTTGGAACCTCTTTGAGTATCTCTTTCCTTACCATTTTTGTGGGATTTCTGAGGTCTTCATTATTTGTCATTTCTGGATTGACTGTTTCATATTTCACTGAAGTTACTTTTCCTTATAGCTTGCTTTGATCACTTTTGGTACCAGAGCTAAGAACCATATTACTACCTACACATTTCATATTACAGATAATCCTGCCACAAATCTTCTCTTGATCCTTGCAGTTATCTGCTGCTAGCTCTGTGGAAGTAATTTTACTTTCCAGAATTTCAAGGTTATATACAGCAACCCAGCAGGTAAGACAGGCATGTTCTCTTCTCTGCTTCAACACACTTGTTTTGCTTGCTTGTAATTGAATCTGAATCTATTTGTTGTTTTATTAATTACATTCTGTTGTTTTAGCAGAAAATTGAAATGTCAATTAGTCATACTGTATTTACAGAATAGAATATTGTTATGGCCTTTATCTTCTTTTTTGGCCCCGCAAGGAAGATCATCACATAAACCAAATCTTTCCTGAAAGATGTTTATCTTATGTAAATATTTATGTAATACAAGTTCTGGGGGCTTCCAAGATCCTGTCTGTGATGTTGAATGTTTCTGGTTGCAAGATGTTTTTCTTTGCAATTTTCAATGTAGATCTTCTTTGAAGTGACTTAAAATCTTTATCTCTTCCTTTTGTCTAAGAAGAACAAAGGTAAAACCTTATTCCTATTTGTTCCCACTGCAAATTTTCACACTTCTGAAGACCTGTCATTTTTCTCCTGTGTCCAGTTCTCTAACAGAAACCTAGTTCTTACCAGCTTTCAGAAAAGATGTTTTCTAGTTCTTTGATCATTGTTTTTGTTCTTATGCATTGTCTTCTAATAGTTTTCAACACTTACTCTATCAGGAGTGGGATAAAGGAGGATAAAAGTTTTAAGAAAGTAAAATATCTCAAATATTTTGTTTTAAATTGCATTTAAAGTTTTAGGAAATATATAAAGCTGTATTAATCTTTTAGTTGAAGACTTCACATAGATATTTTTCCTTCTTTGGAGAAAATATATTATAGTATATTAGTATATATATAGTATATATAGTATATATATATATATATATGTATATACTATATATACTATATATACTATATAAACTATATATAGTATTGCTAGTATATTTAGGTGTACAACACCAATAGTATAAGTAGAAGTTAACTATGTTAAAACACACATTTGATTGAAATGCAGATTTGCAGAAAATAAAGTTCATCTGTAGTTTAAAGAAATGACACTACTGTCATTTTGTGTTTCCTCCTAGCCTTTATCCATCTCCCACTTAAAATTAAAGCAAACAAAAAGCCAAGAAAAAAAACAAACCCAGGAACTGGACTTGCTTATATATGGAACAGCACTTGCTTATATATGCTATTAATCTATATGATTATTCCATTTTACTCTAAGGTGAAACTGGTTGTTACAACTATGGCTGTACAATTGTTTTGTAGCTTGCTGACATTACAGTTTCAATATTACATGTGCATAAATTACAACAAAACACTGATTGGAATGTGTTTGTGTGAACACATTGTAACTATTGAGCAGTGGTTCAGAAGTGATCTATCAAAAAGGGAATAAGTAACATCAATGCTGGAAGGATTAAACATGATTCTGAAAACAGGTTGTCATAGGCCAGGATGGAAAATAAAGCATGTAGAACAAACATGGATATTGTATGAGGGACAAGGTACCGTGAACAAGTGCTGAAATCAAGGAAATACCATAGAGTGAAAGTGAATGAGTGGCATGTGGGGACTGAGATTGGGCAACACAACTGATGAGGCAAGGCAAGAAGGATTCATCAATAGAGCAGAGCAAAGAACAAGGAAGTTAAAAGAAAATCTTTGATACTGTCAAGAAGTATCCTAAATCACTCAGCCTTCCTTGCAAAGTCATCAAGACAGCAGATGTCAGGGCCCTAATGAGACTAGAAAACATCAATACCTGCATTGAAAGGAGACTTCTAGAATTATACAAAACACTGCGGGAAATTCCAGTCTTGAGTAGGAGTGATATACCCTCTATATAGAACAATATCCATACATAGCTACTGGCAAGCTAGCCAATAAACAATTGTAAATTGTACATCCAATATTATTTTACATAACCTAATTATACAAACACAATATCTACTTGAGTTGTCACTGACATGGTTCAGTCTCCATGGATAAGGCACCAGTAAGTTTTCCTGCTCATAATGCACAGTAAATTTTTGTGGAACTTCCTAAATTATTAATTTGCAGATTATAAGGATATGAAGATTTGAGCAGAGTTGATGTGCTCAGGATGCATACCTTGTGTGCATATATTGGATAATCAAGACTGTGGAAATTTAGGTACAGTTTTATCTGGCATTCAGTCTTTTTCTAAAATTGATTTCACAACTGGAGCTCAAGATGGTTAAATTCCCTTTCCCTCTCAAGGTCTCCTGCCTCCTTCCCCTTTAAAGAGATATATTTTCCTCTGTTGCAGAAATGCTTTATTTCACTGCTGTGAATGTTCTTTCTCCAATTTTCCTCATCAAGCCATATTAAAATTTCAATAACAAGAGGCAGAATACAAAGTGGCATCAACAGCAACTTGATTTTAATATCATTACAAGGTTCAGATCACTTTTCCTCTCCATTCTTCCTTCTCTCTTTTCCTTATTTTTTTTTCTGTTCCCATTCTGACACTGTCCATCATCACTTTTTTCCTCTGCCTTTCCAGACTGTTATATGCTATTGTTTCTTCACTTAAAGTGTAATAGATACTGTATTTATACTCATTTCTTACCTTTATTTTTTTTTCCCTCAATGATTATATCATAAAGAATCTCAGAAAATAAGAAGTTGTTTCCTTTAAGAAATTTGCAGCATCTGTAGAAGCTTCCTAATGGAGAAAGCAGAAGGCTGTGGACAGTGGTGCAAATAATCAGCTCATACCCTTCTAACAGAAAAGGGAGAGCTAAATGAGTGTGAAACTGCACAATAATCAATCTCCTGTGGGAATAAGATTCTGCTGCATTTCATTAGAGATCGTTTCAAGGGCAAGATGGAGATGACAAGATTCAGCAGCTGTACATAAGGCAAGAGCAGGCCCTGACTATATATACAGCAATTCTCACAAAGAGCATAACCCCTTGCACTCTTTTCCATCTACCCAAAAACAAATACAAAAAAGCCCCACTGACATGCAGCACATGGAATTTGAAACAGCAGGCAATAGTGGACTATGAAATGTCAGTGCAAGGGTTCCCTGAGGTCCTGCTTTTGGCTGCCATTCTGCTACAGTGGCACACTAAGAGTAGAGCTAAAGGCTCTATCAGTGGTTCCTCATTGCAGTTGCAGCTTCCTGGGGGGCAGCAGAGGGGTGCTGATCCCTTTCTGGTGGTCAGCAAGAGGACACATGGAAATGGAATGAAGCTGCATCAGGGAAAGCTCAGACTGGACATTAGGAGGAGATTCTCCACCCAGAAGGTGGTTGGTCAGAGGCTCCCAAAAGGAGTGGCTGCAGCCCCAAACCTGTCAGTGTCCAATGAGCATCTAAAGAATATTTTTAGTGACACTTTTTATTGTTGGGAGGTCTCGCAAGGAGCAGAGATTTGGACTTTTATGGTCTTCCAGCTTCTGGTATTCTGATTCTACGAGTCTGAACAGCTGTCCACAAAAATAAATCTGTTTAACATAAGCACCCCAATACCTTCATGCTTCTCTTCATGTATTACCTTTTTTTCTTAAGTAATTTGGGATAGTCTATAGTTCAGATTTGCAGAAACTTCATAAGTAATTCTGTTGCCTGGAAACATATCAGAGGTGAATTTTAGATCCATTTACAGCAAGAAAATGCTGGAGAACTGCTTAGGTTGGGTTTGAAACAGCTGTCAGACCCCTGCCCAAATGCAATATTCTTTCATGCCCTGCAAGATATATCTAATGAAAATATTTTAAGCCTTTCCAAAAAATGGTGTTGTGAATTTGGAATGATCAAGTAGGTTTATTTGTTTTTTTTTTATTTTATTAAACTGTCTGCACCTCAACCAGATTAATCCCTCTAAAAGGAAGATCTGCCATCAGCCAGACTTTAGCTCATAGTTCCATGTTCAAAATTTCTGCCCTCTTGGGTTTTCACTTGGCTGTTCCCTCCACACCCTTTAGCATCAGGTAAACATTCACACAATGCTTTGAGGGGGCCAAGCCTGCTTTTCATGCTTGAGTATATTCCTATTACAAACAGATCCATCTCTAGAAATCATGGCAGTGCAGCTTGAAAGAAATTAAGGACAAATATGGCCTAAGAAAATTGTGAGTAACTGGGTTGGATGGCTCAGGGAATTGTCCCTTGCAAAACAGAAACAAAAACACAACAAGTGAAGACTGAGGCATAAAACCATGGGGAGCTGTGAAACCGATTTCCAGGGTTAGAGACATGGGAGCAGTTTTCATTTCTGTAAGAGCAGACGGGTTCAGAGCAAGATGGTGTGCTCAGAGGGCTGGTATGAGAAAGCTAGGATCAACACCAAACCATGTCCCTGAACAGCACATCTACATGTCCTTTGAAGAGATCCAGGGACTGGCACTCAGCCACTTGGGCATTGCTGGGGGCAGCAGAGCACCCGTGCACCCAGCACCCCCTGCACCCATAACCCATAACCTCTAACCAAAGATCTGACATTTGTAGCCACAGGAATGGGGTATGGCAAATGGACTTTAAGACCCCTTTGTCTAAAAAACAAAAAATAAATTCTAGTCTTAGAGTGCTATGTGAAAATGCAAAGGAAGGGGTTTTATACCTCAGGAACAGCACGCAGGCTGCTGCTGCTGCTGATTGCAGAGCCTGTGCTGCAGAGCTGGGCTTGTGAATGCCATGCAGACAGAATCCCCCAGAAAAGGGGCTTGTCTTTCAGGTTACTTGTCTTTCCTTACCTTCTGAAGGATTCTTTGGTGCTCTTCAGAAGCCCTTTCCTTCCTTTTTCAATATTTATCTATATTTCTATATAAATATATCTATGTCTATATCTGTGTGTATATCTATCTATGTTAGGCCTTTATAATCTTTTTCAACTTCCTAATAAAATATAAAAATATCTGCAAAAAATGTGGAATTTTCATAAAATAGGAAATCTTCCTGAGTATTTAGAGGATGAAATAAAAGAATGAAACTCCCTCACCAAATGTATGCCAATATTTCTTTACTTTTTGATTTTTTTAATACTTTATACTTTTTTCCTTCACAGCCATGTCCTACTTCAGGATTGAAGATAATTCTCTTCTTAACTCTGTTTCTAAAAAGATCAATAGTGAGCTGATAAAGCAGACATCTGAAAGACATGCAGAATAATCATGAGCACTGGCATATCATGATTTGGACTTTAATTACCTGTTAGAAGTAGTCTAGGTGAGACTATTATTATTATTATTATTATTATTATTATTATTATTATTATTATTATTATTATTATTATTACTATTACTATTACTATTATTATTATTAATAATAATAATAATAATAAAAATAAATCTTATTTTATAAAGTATTTTTGTCTGTGCTTTACCTACCATGCCCAGAATTAATTTTTTTACAGTTTTGGATGCTTAATAGATTCATAGGATCTATTGCTATTAGCATATTAGATAAGATCATTGGAGTAGAAGACACCAGGAAATACACCTGAGTTGTTTTCAGGAAATTATTGTTGCACTTTTTATTGTTGAGTCAAACAATAATTCAAGTCTGGCTCTCTTTATCAGTTTAAGGAGCTCACTGATTGCTGCTAGAGCAACTGGCCAAATTAGGAGGACATCCCCAGTCCAATCCATATTGCCATTTCAAATCAAAATCAGTAATCATTTCCAGCATGATTGTGATTTTCTAACAATGCTAGAAATGTAAGTAAAGGAAGAAGAATTTGACTCTTTAGCCTTGAATGAAGATGTCAGTATACAAGACGTGTCAGAAAGCCACGTGAAGAAAACAAGGAGAACACTGTAATATCATGATAGAAACATTCAGAATTTTGCTGTCAGCAAAATTTTCTTGTGTGTTAAAAGGCCTTGAGTTCAGGGCAAAGGAAAGAAACAGCTTAACTACCTCAGTAACTAGGACAGAATCTGTCTGAATTGAAATCTCAAGCCTCAAAAACAAGTAAAGCAGAGTCTGCATTATCAATTGTCTGCCTGAGATGGGTTCATTGACTGTGACATGCTGAGAGAAATCAGAGGTACCAAGGGCAGTAACTGCACTGCAATTGCCCCCAGGCAGACTGGTCAGATGGTGCACTGGAATGTGAATCAGAGATTAAATTTTTAGGTGTTTTCACAAAGTGTCCAGATAACAGGACAGAAGAGAACCACAGCCTTGGACTTGCTTCAGAGCAATCTGCAGGACTTGGCTCAAAGGCAAAATATTCTGATTCTATGATTCTAAAGATTTAATACCAATCTGTTATAAAAAAAAAATAAAAAAATAGAAGCACTTTCCTGCTGCTATAGGGAATTCAAACCACATGGGCAAAGGACCACCCCAGAAATGCCACAACAATTGGCTCATCCCTCAAGAAGGAAAAGAAATAACCTCAGGTAAGTTAAACTTCACTAAGAGGAATGATGTGGAAATGCAGAAGATTAAAAGATAGCTAAGATAACTGTACACCCATGTTTAGCTTTTAATGTTAATGAAGATGACATACTGGCAGCATCGTGGCAGTACAAAATAGTTGTTGGGAAAGACTTGAGAACAAGAATAGGAAAGGAAGATGTCATTCAAAAAGGTGAAGTGGCATCTAAATGAGGAAAACAGCAATGATCCAATAGAGCATATGATCCAAGTGATCATAAACTCTGTAAATTTGCATGCAAAAATATAATATATAAAATTATGTTTAATGCAATAAAAATAACATGAGTAGGTGGGCATCCTAATGGTTTCAAAACCAGTACCTGATCCTTTTTCCTTCATTAGGAGTGAAGAATCTGCCCAGAAATAGAAAATAATAATTTTGTAATAGAAAATGAGTAATTCAACTGAAGATACATAAAGATGATTAAAGACAGCCATGTGCTTGAAATAAAAGTTATACATTTGGGTTAAAACAGGAAAAAAAAAAGATGACTAGTATAAATCAGATGATTTTCTAAAAGTAAAACTACTTTTGAGATCTGCTTTGATGTATAAAAAGTCTGAAAAATGTAACCCTTGGATATTTTTACCCGTGACATGGAGAAAAAAATGGACTTCACCGTTGGTTTTGTTAGGGGTTTGTTAGCATTTTGTAATTGTGGAGTTTAGGTTTTTTCTTTTTGCACTGTTAGCATATCAAGTTTGTAAACTTTTTAAAGTTTGTTAAGTCCTATTAAATCTCTTGTCTTTGTGACTATTCTGCTCTACAAAGGAAGAACATAGGTGTGAATGAAATTTCCATTTTTGAAGCAATATTGACAGTCACAGAAATCAAGACGTGAACACACTAAGTTCTTCCCTAATCAAAAATGAAAGACCAATCTGTCAAAGAAAACTATACTAATGTCAAATTTGCTCTTTTTTGCTTAAGGTACAGAATTTCCCCCACAGTTCAGAAACATATGGCTTACCAAAGAAATATTTTTCTTTTTTCTTTTGACCTTTCAGATCACTCACAGCCTTCCAGCAATTTATAGTTCTTTACATAACTGTTATATTTTCCCAGGGGCTGTCATTTCCATCCTTTAAAAATTAAGATTCCGTGGCTGCACAGACATGTGTAGGTGAAACATCAGCTCAGCTGCTGTTGTTTCTGGGTTACCTCGCCTGCTAAGATTTCAGGCTCTGGGATCTGACTGACCTCGTTGTCAGCTCAGCACTGTTTCTCCACAGCTAATATGGTTGTAGACATTCTGCTGCTGCGCACAGCACATGGCAGAGCCTCCAGGAGCAGAGGTCAGTGTACCAGGAGTCTGTGTAGCTGGATGTTTTACCTAAACTGCACTGTGTCTCATCAAACATGAGGGAAGGTTGCTTTATCTCGATACAACCTTGTCTTCTGTTGATGTTTGGCACTTCAGGGCAGCACACCCTTTTTTCCCAGGAAATCAATGTAAACTGATGGGGTGGATGTCTTTGTCTATTAAAATTGGAATGGATTTCCTGGCTGCATGAGCAAATGAATGCATACTGTTATTTCAAGGGTACTCATCCAAAGATCCAGATAAATATATGTTTTTCAATGTATTTACTCCAAGAGAAGGTCAGTTTGTTTTAACCAGAAGGTTTCAAACATCTGTTTTACAAGTCAAACTATTGGAGGAATGATGCTTAGACAGCTATATTATTCCCTTTGGAATAATTTGCTCATTCTCAGACATGTTGTTTTGCATATACCCTGCTCTTATTTTGTTTGTACACATTGTACTGTTAAACAGAATTATCCTCCATAGGATGCTATTCAAAATATTTTGCAGTGTGAGGTTTTAAATTGACCCTGTAAATGCTGCAGGTAACATTTCTTTCTCCACACAGAGGTCACAGAAAACCCACAGCAAGTCAAGTGGCTCTAGCAAACTTGAGACCACTTTTTATTTCACAAGTAAACTTAGATAAATAAATATTTTTTTCTAAATCCACACAGGTTTCACACACACACACACACACAACCCAAAACCAACCCCCCCAGAATGGTTTTGTTTGAGGGGATGGTTTTGTTTCTGTTTATATCCATGACTATGAGTATCTGGAACATAATAAGCAGAATCAGCTGAAATAAAAGTAGAAATTGAGAGAGTGTTTTGGGTAGATATTTTTCTCCCCATATTTCCCTGTAATAATAATACAATTTTAGGAGATGGTGTAGTTGCATTAAGAACTGTTATGATTTCCACAGCAATCCCCATGTTTTACACTCACTTTAAACCAGTAGCTGAAATACACACACCACCTCACACCACCAGGGTCCAGCAACCTGGTTGGGTGCAGTAAATGGTAACAAGCATTTGCTTTGTATTTATAAAATTGTCCATAGCAGCATCCATTGCAATAGTCATATGGCAATAGTCACTGCAATGTGATACAACCAGTAACTATTGTGAGTTCACTGGGGAATTTATATGAAATAAATGAACACCCTCTGAGCCATTTGTTGGGTAAATACAGAAAGATTTCCTCTGTTGGAATGATTTTTGCATGTACACTATTAGAATTTTTACTGGTGAAAAATCATTGCCTTTTTCTCTTCTGAACAGAAGTAATTTTCCATACTGATAACAATCTTTATTTATTTGTTTATATATTTATATACATCTATTATTTAATTAATTAGTTAATTATTTTTGCCTATATGTCTTTGATAAGCACAGTTGAGTAGGATAATGTACATGATGAGTTGCAGTATAAAAGTCAATTTTAGAATACAAAATTCTCTGTTTCCCTAACATAGAAAAAAGCAAGTAAAGCAGCTGTAGTACATTAATTAAAATTTGAAGATTCCATCCTCCCCTTCCGTTTCCAGCTGGAAAAGGGAAATAGTATTTTCTTTTTCTTTTCCTTTCTTTTCTTAGGACAGAAATACTTTTACTGAGAACTATATCCACACAAAAGCTTACAGAGCTGAATATGATGTCTTGTCTTATCACTTCTGAACAGACTCTGGAGTTTGAAAAGACTTCTGAAATTTGCTTAACTTGCCATTTCCTAATATAATGAGGAAATCAATGTGTCTTGCTTTTAGAAATGCTGGTGGCTTCAGAATAATTTGAGAGTCAGCAAGGAGAAGCAGAAATGAAACTGCAAGTACTTGCTCATCATTGAAATATCTGAGATGATTTAGAGATAAAAATGTGCTAATTTACTATTGTCAGGGAGAATATGCCATTCAGACACGCTCACTTATCTGAGCATTTTTTGAACAAGTTAATTCAGGCTTTGGGGGCTTCTGAACAAAACCTCCAGGGATTTCCACATCCACCACCCTGCAGCTGAGCAGGGCTGCAGAAGGGGACAGCAGCAGGGGTAACAGCTCTGGGGGATGAAATGTGAAGTGGGAAGCGTCAGCTCCTCAGTGAGCAAAGCCCAGACCTTCCCTCCCACAAGGCAGCCTCCTCCTGGCAAGCCTAAACCCAGACCTGGTCACTGGAGGAAATCCAAAATTGTTCAGGAATATATATGTATATATGAGAATACGTTTCTGTGTTTAATGAGCATCAACAAATACATTGCAACAAATACATTGCAAATATACAACTACCAAGAGAATTCTTTAAAAAAGAAAATTATTTTCAAAATACAATCCAAATGTACTTATCATTATGTATGTGCCTTAGCATTCCTTAGGTTTGTTGCTGAAGGTTTCAGAGGGTTTTAGTTTGTGTGTGAAGCAGAGAAGTTAAATTTCAGTTTGACATTCAGGTAATTTTCCAGTCAACTGCTACTGTAGAGGATTATTTGAATGAGACCACACTAATTTTAATAAAGTCCAAAGTTTAAATTAGATACAGCAATATGTAGCTTTAATGCAGAAGTTATTTAAAATTGCATTTTATATAGAGCTATTCACATGATTGCATTTTGATCTGATTCCTCAACCAAAAATTTTTAAAAAAGCTAAATTCACAATGATTGTCTTGATCAGCTTGAAATATTTTTACATTTTAATTTTTTTTTTAGTTTTGTTTCATTTTTCTCAATTTTAAATCTTCAAATGTTTAGAGAATAAAATGGAACACTAGCATTTTTTTCCTGAATTTTTTATTCTTGTTTCAAGAAAAATAATTTTTAAAATTTAATTTATCCCTAAATAAAACTACCGAAGTTTAATTACATGGAATTTAAAGCATAAATATTCTGTCTGTTTATGAAAGGTGTATCTAACTTTTTCATTGTTTCTCTTCAACTCTGCTGTTTTGGTATTCTCCTTTGTTACATGTTAATGGACATTTTCCTATGATAGGATTTGGCAAGATTCCTAATGTTTTTGTAGAAATTCTATCCTGACTATCAGCAATGACTGTTAAAACAGGTCTGCTTTTATCCATCTGAAGTCTTTCTCCTGATCTTAATTCCTCCTGTACTGAAGGGTTTTAACAAACCTTCCAGCTGTTTTAATTTGTGGGCTGTTCCCAAACCTTCTCACTCTGCACTTTCCCATGAAGACTCAAAGGATGCTCCTCTGTATTCTCAATGTCCTCTCATTCTCCACACCAGAGCATTTTAGATTATAAGCTGAAAACAATTAAAGGCTCTGGTGGCTGAGACATAAACAGACATAAATCCTATTGGTCTGAGTTGAGAACAGTTTGTAGCCATGCTGCTATAAAAACAGAAGTCTGGAATAAAAGTTTAGGAGAATATTTTACAATATTCGTCAGTGCAAATGCAATACTAATGTTTCCAGTGCAGACAAAAGTCAGGCAGCCTTTTGGAATGTTTTATAACTCAAACAAACATAAAGGCAAATAACATCCTTGCCACTAGAGAGAGCTCTCACACTAAAATAATAGAACGTTGCTTTGGGCTCCTTTTTTTTCGGGAGATGAGGAAAAAATGAAAGAGGGAAAAAATTGTACCATCTGGACTCATGATGGGAAGATATGACCTGACAAAAAGGAGTCCAGAGGCTGGTTCCAGCTGGACATGGGGAGAGGAGAACATGTTGCCTTCATTCCTCACTGTGGCAGATTCTGCCTGGATCCCATGAAAAGGAGCAAGAAATGTCTGAGAGCAAATAGGTTGATTTTTCCACTTTTGGCACAGAAAATTTGAGTTGATGGGACATATGGTAGTTGCTCCTCTTTTCATTCTACACAGGCAAGGCCAAACAGAATAAGAATGATTGTGTGTTTTGCCATTTTCAAAAGGGCCCAAAATCTGTCCCCAGAAGCAAACCATGAAGAACCATCAGCATTATTCAAAGATGTCCATGCTTCTAAAAGCATGGAGGAAAAGACTGTAATTGCCTTTTTATCCTAGCGCTTTTATCCATGAATGAAAATCAGTGCTAAGGAATACCAGGAACAGAACTGGTATCTGCTGCAGAGCAGGTTGGAACTGGAAACTTCAGGGCAAGATGATGAAAGAGTTCAAGTTAAAAGAAAGGATATTTTTGAGCATAATTCTGAGTACTTAAATGAACCTGTATTCAAGAATGACATAGACTTTTGAGGAAACTGACACAGGAAATTTTGGATGGCATTTCTTGTTATTTGGAGCAGTATTTAAATTTCAGTGAAAGTGTTCTGCATTTGATTAAGCTGCTAGAAGTGAACATTTATAGTAAATATTTTCAGACTAAGAAAGAGAATATGTTTGGGAAATTATGGAAAACTCAGAGTCCCTCATGCCCCTCTTTCCCCTTCACTTTCTCATCCTCCACATACAAATGAGGAACCTGAAATCTGTAAAGGGCTTAAATTTCCCAATTTTGTGACTAAGGCTCTATTCTACCCTCTAGAAAATGGAAATTCAATAAGTTCTATCATGTTCTTGAGGTCTAATGTTATTTATTACTTGAGGATTTATATTAATTTTGGCCCTTTTAAATCAAACATGTAATTTCAGTAAATTACTGAAAGATGAGATACCTCATATTCCCAGAGGATCAAAGAGGACTCATGATGGTCTTCTGTCAAATCCTGAGATTTCTTTACAAAAGCAGATGTTCCAACAGAAAGAAATACTTTTTTTTTTTGTCATAAAATATGTGGTTAGTGGCATGAAAGGCAAAGGAGTGTTGTTATAATCATTTATCTAAGAAGTTTCTTAATTTGGCATTTGTGTGAATTGAAACCCTTTTGAAATGACTCGTGAATTCAGTCATCTGTGTGACCAGAGACAACTTTGTAATTGTGTGCAAGGCTGGGTTCCTAATTACTCTGAGATCTAAGGCAATTAAAATTATACAGTTTTCCCCTCCATCAGCTTTTCTGTCTGAGAAAAACTTCCTTTGTTTTTTACCTCAAACTCTCAATATTCCTTAAGATACAGCAGTAATCTAAAATGTTTAGACTGAGAACACCGGAATTTTCATCATTTCTGAGTGTCCCTTTTTCTCACAGTTTACAGGAAGGTCTTTGCCTATTTGCCATTTTCTTCCACTCTCTTTTACCTCCCTTTACTTGGATTCTCCTTCCACATTCAGGACTATGTTACAAGAATATGAGTTTTGTGGAAATGAATAGTTAATGTTATAGAAAGAAAGAAGGGGGTAACTAGACAGGTAATATTAGATACCTATAAATATTCCAGGGTGTTCCTAGTTGCCCCAACTTCTGAACAAATTATCGCCTCATCAGTTCAATTAAGCTATTAAGAGCTGAAATATTTATTTTCTACATCTAAAAACAGAATTGTTAGTATTCTACTGAGAAATAACCCCTTACCTCAGGCTTCAGTAAAGTCATTCAAGGACAGACGTTCCTTTTCACAATCAATTTAATTCAAGTCATTAACCAAGAAGCCCAAAGAAGTTTATAGACCTTAAAAATACAAATAACAGAGTGTGCTATGTCTTTAATTAGTAACACTCCAGATTTGAAATGATGACCTAGAGGTATATAACTCCATAGCCCATTACCAATCCCCTGAGCCACTCCAATCTGTCAGAGACCTTGTCCCCACCTTACATTTTTAAATAAGGTTAAGAAAACTTAGGACAAAGTGGAGATTTTCCTTTCCTTTTTCTCTTTTTCTTATAATTTTCAATGGCCTTTCAAAATGCTTAAAAAAGCTCCATAGTTTGTGGTAAAATACAAAATATTTGAAAATTTACTGATATTTAAGAAAAGATGGCTATCAATCCTGTTGTAAAAGTTTTTTTTTGGGAAATGTATTTGACAAATCTTATTAAACTTGAAAATATTTATATTTTCATTTTCTTTTTTTGTGTGTGTGTATGTGAAACTAAATATAAAACAAATGCCACCATTTTAGCATGAAATTAGTCATCTGTCATTGCAGTGTTACCACGGTCAACATCATCTCTGATCTCAGAAAGCCTTGCTAACAGTTCTTCCCAATTCATAAACATGGGGGATATAAAACTACAAATTCAAATTTCCTTTAGAGGAGATGCCTAGTGCTGATAAAAACCTCAAAAAACATTGCTGTTCTTATGTCCTTAAAAACAGCATCAAATTTTATAAACTTTGGAGCATTGCAGCACCCTTAAAAAATGAGTTTCTAGTCACAGAAACCCTGGAAATTGATATTTACTTCTTTTTTGAAGATAACCATCTCAGGGTTTTGTGAAATAAATAATTCAAATATATATTCAATTAATTTTTTTTGCTTTAAAGCTTTGAATATGTACTGTGATATATTGCAGTCCATGCTTTATGCATACTCTTTTCCTTCCTTTTTTTAAATTCAGGGGGATTATATTCAAAAATTTCTAAATCACTATGCACATTCTGAGAATTCACACACATTCAATACTGCCAGGATGATATAATTACTCTGTTTATTAAATTTATTTATTTATTTTTTCTATCTAGCAGGAATGTTAATAGCAGTGTCTTTCCTGAAGCCATCAGGTAGATGAAGTTGACTGTGAACTTCTACGAGAATTTTCAAACACCACCTCAACCATTCAAGGCTCAAGAGAGCAAGGGAGAGGCTCATAACTCAAGAGTGGGTTCATTGGAATTCATTGTCTCCTCCTGCCCTTCAGAGGAAGAATTTCATTCCTTGGAAGGATGCTTAAAGGTTAAATATTTGTGTTGTTCCCACCTCAGTCCAAAGACCACACAACAGGAGATAAGGGCAGCACCAGTAGTGAGATATAGTTAACTCATGAACTGATACTGATACTTCAAACCTAGAAATTGCTTTTATTCATTTTTTGTTAGTATGCTCACTCAAAGCACTGCATTATTATTGCCATCACCACTGCTGCTGAGTTCCTCTGGCTTAGTCCTTGAGAATTGTGATTTTTCAACATATTTACACATTAGTTACAGATGTAGTTGTAAATAATAGAATGTAGAAGGACAAGGGAACAGGGCCAGCCCTTGCAGTGGTGCCCAATGACAGGATAAGGGACAATGGGCACAAACAGAAAGGCAGGAAGCTCTATCTGAATACAAGGATATTTTGACGGAATACAAAATACTTTGACGGAGCACTGGAGCAGGCAGCCCAGAGAGGATGTGGAGTCTCCTTCTCAAGATATTCAAAACCCACCTGGACATAAACCAGTGCAACCTGCTCCATCTGAACCTGCTTTAGCAGAGGGGCTCGACAAGATGATCTCCAGAGGTCCTTTCTGACTCCAAGCATTTTGTGATTCTCTGACAAACAACAGATGTTTCAGGTTTCTCCATGAATGCCTCCTCTGGACACTATGGAGACAAATGCTCTTGGCCAGATGAAGCAGCTGCCTGAAGGCAGAAGGCAATTTCAGCCCTTTAAATAGTGCAATGGCAATATCAGAGGTTTCTGTTCTCTCTATCCCAGTCTGTTCTTCCTTCTGCAACAGCTTTTAGATTTTAGATCTAGACCTGACTATTGTCTGATCTTTGACAGCTCTCCAGGCAGGGTGCTTTGCCATGTATTTTTACATTCTTTATGCTACAGTTTATTTATTCTGTGTAGAGTAGATTATTTCCCTTTTTTCCACAAATGTCCATTGTCTGTATGGCACTGACAAAGCCAGAAAATGGATGCTCTTTTAACAGCAAAGATTCAGGATACCTCAACACAATGATCAAAAAGCCTGTCTGAATTATGCAAATCTGTTTAATTACAGCTTTTTTTCCATGAAGTCTTTATGCCAGAAAGATAGTTTCAACAACCTCAAAACTGAATAATTTGCAAACATTTGAGGATATACTAAGATAAAAGGGTTTGTCTGTTTCAGGATCTTTTCTGATTGATAATTTCTGTCAAATGGATTTTGACATTGTAATTGAATGGTTGCAAACCTGAAAGTAAAAGTGACATTATATTCCCTTTGAACATGAAATGAAAGGAAGTGTACCTTATTCTCACTAGGTATCTTTTTTAATCAATGTTATTCTTACTCCAAATTTTTGTGGACAAAATACACTGTTGCTGAACTGGTACTACAGCCTGATACCTGCTCAGGGCTGGGGAACTGACAGGGAGAAGGAACAGAGACCATCTCCCTGAGAAAAGCTCTTGTGTTATATTGCCATATATGTATTTTGAAGACACTGAAGTTTCTTTGGAGACATGTAGAAAAAAAATTTAAAGTTCTCTTAAATTAAGTAACTGGATTAATCCCATTGGATCATATAAATCAAGTGATCAGAGGAAGAGACTGTGTGCACATGAACAATATAATTTTTTGCTAGATATAGCACTGTATCATCAAAAGTCTAGAAGACAACTTCACCCAGACAATAAGATTCTTACAAATATTCTCAAGTTCTACAGAGCCAAACTGTCAGCTCATCCTCCTGCATCATCTCCCCTTCTTACATGTCTTAGCAAAAGGGAACTGCACATTCCACTGCTCTAGAGCATCACAATAAAAAAGAGTTTGTGGACTAGAGGTACTTCATTGGATGAAAATGTTGACACAATGGAAAGTTCATGCTATTCATGTGTTCATGTACATCACCGGCTAATTTTCCACATGCATCAGGAGAATTCTGTGATAACTGACTAGCAAAAACTAGCTGAAACATCAGAAAAAGATTTGGGCATAAAAAATACAGAAATGCAACTTTAATGTGTGACAGGAGAACTAATATATCTTGCCATGGACCATGACTTCATTTTGCAGGATATTTCATAAATATCTAATAAATAATAATAAATAAATATTAATAAAATATTAATAAATGAAAAAATTGCTTATTAGGTTCTTAGGTTTTTAATTTTTAGGCATAAATGAATGAAAACAAATTACTGGAAGATAACAAGGAAACCCTGAGATAATATGCATTAGCCTGAATAGTCCTAACAGGTAAATCATCCTTATTGAGGAGTAACCTCTCCAATGGGTTCAGTTTTAAATTAAAATTTCTAGCAAACCAGAATTCGTTGTCCAAGTAAATTTTCAGATAATCCATGGTCAAACATACACTGAAACTTCAAATAAAATAAATGCTTAAAATATCAATGCTGGAGTGATTTAAAAAGCATTTTAAGGCAGTGTTTGCTTCTTCTATGTTTGTTTAACCATCCTGAAAAAAATACCAACTATCTTTATTTTAACTACTGATTATCCTTTTCTTCTAAATTAACTTCAAATCCTTTGCTCATATTGAATCAAAGTGACTTCAAACAGAAGTCCATTTATTAAATATTTTATTAGGTCTTTCATTATGCATGCTTGTAAAGATCTTAATAGAGATGTTAAGTAATGGAATTTTACAAGTTCCTAAAATTTCATAAATCTCCATAAATTTTCTTTTTATGAGAAACCTGCTTTCATAGTGTCTGATTTTTTATTCATATGCAACAAAAATGTTAATATACTGCAATTAAGCTAATATGATTTATCTTTTCACTCATTATATAAGTTAATTTTGTTCTAAAGAAATCCTGTTTTCAAATTCTCTCCAGCAATGTAGAATTAAAGTAATTATAGTTTGGCACAGGAAATTAGTCATAAAGGGCCATGATTTCTAAAGAAAATGGAAGTTTTCACAGGCTGGATTAGCCATATACTTCAGAAAAAGGGAGAATATAAAGGAAATAATTTGCAGTGCAAATTATTCTTAGTGCAAGGACTCACCTTTGGGTACAAATTCTTCAGGTGATAAGTAGTATATTAACAGGTCAAGAAGTCTGAATTTTTTAACCTATTCTATATTTATTCTTGCTGAGTGAGGTCATTGACATCTTTGATTTTTTGGTTGGTGTTTGGTTTGGGTTTTTTTGGGGTTTTGTTTAGTTTTGAATTTAGAAACTGTGAAGATCATAGAGTGTAACTGTCACAGTTTCCTTCCCAAATCTCTGACTGATGGAAGAATACAGACAGCTTCACAAGTGTGGATGTACCCATTGAAGCTCGCACAAGTTCTTGCACATAAATTTACTAAACCAATGACTGTATGACAGATTTTATTGTGCTGCTAATGCAATATTTGAAGCCTCCATGACTCACACCATCATTCACTGAGATCTTTGAAGCTTCTGCATTGAAGTAAAGAGATCTTATCAGTGTAACACTGGGCCTGGTGTTGATAAAGTGGGTGCTGATGAGAATTAAACAACCACAGTAAAGGATGAGTCTGACAATAAAAAATATAAGGCTACCTCTATCAACTTGATATTAAGTGCTATGAAATAAACTCTCCCTTGCCTAGAAAAAGCTGGCAACAGAGCCCTAACCAGGAAAATTAAAACACAGGTAGAGGTCAGAGGATAAACTTGATACAGTAAACCCTTAGCCAGGGAGACGAGAACAAAAGTAATGGCACTTGTTATTGTTTATAATATATTACAAAGTAATGCACTCAAGAACTTAATAAACTACATTCATTGTCATCTACATCTGCAAAGTGCTCCAAAATATCCAAAGTTATAGTTACAGAATACACTTCTGGAGTGCTGATTAGGACAGCTCTAAAGGAAAACAGGACTGATCTCTGTTAGAGCTATGAAATCTACTTTGGCCAATACATTTAATAAAATACAGAGGGAGAAAAAAGGAAGTAGACTTCTTTCTTCTTGAGAATTTAAAAACACATTTGAAACTAGAAATCAAGAGAAAACTAAAAACATCAAATTGATGATGGTTTTTTTTTTTGGCTATTCAATGAAATTGAATGCTTCATGAGAGTTAATCCATGATTTTTTAGATGAGAAGCTTAGCATGAAATGTCAGAGAGATGTAATTTCTATACATCTACACACTTATATTTGTGCTTGAATAAAATACCCTAGTGCAGAATACAGACATCATCTTCTGTAAGATCACCAGTCCATGACATCAATTATGCAGTGAGGTTTCCCCTTGAACTTTTTTCCTCTATTATATTTTCATTACTACATTCAGTGTAGGAGTTAGGCTGGACAATTTTCCCGCTGCCATGATGGATGATTATGACATATTATGAATAAGAGGTGATTAAATACAAACTATGTGTTGTCCATCAATGCAGTTATTATGGAGGCTTTGTTATTAATATATTTTTAATTTCTCAGTTCACGGATGAAAGGATCAGCCTACATTAATAGTGCTACATAAAGGGATAATTTAGTAAGATACCTGATGCCCTAATCCTGATTCAGACAAACTTCCCATTAAAATATGTGGAAATGTCAGTGTGACTAAACCCTTTAGTTTGGTGTTAGGGACAATCTTGTGCTATTCAACACAGCAGGTTTAATTCAGAATATTTATTCATATTAAATGTTAACCTTCTGTTTAAGGAATATGGTTGAAAATATGGTATACAGTTAATTTTCTTGTTAAGAGAAGCATAATTTATTTGATTCTTCACATTTTTGTCATTTCCTTTAGCAATAAACAGAAAAAGTGGGTGAAGAAAGCACCCTAACCAACAGGAAACAGAAACTTGACTTGCCTCTGTGTCTGCTTGCCAGTTTATGCAATGAAATTTATGGAAAATTTTAATTTATAAAAATCTTCAGAGACTGACTTAAAACATTTGTTGATTGGTTTTTGGTTTATTTTTTTATTGGGGTTTTTTTTTTGTTTGTTTGTTTGTTTTGTGTGTGTGTGAAATAATAAATTCTTTTCTACCTTGTTTTCTCCTGTGGATTAGACACATTAAGGAGTCAACTACACATTCCTGCTTTTCTTTACACATTACTATTCTGCTTTTTTTTCCCTTCTTGAGTTATCACAGTGAATTGGGTTGCACAGGATACAAGACAACAAAATTTAGTAGTACAAATAAATGACAGAAAAAGATTTATTAGTTTTGTTTTCAAAACAAATATTTTTATGATATTTTTTGTCTCTATTTTTGGTTTTATACTGTGCACTTAATACACTTTGACTACAGAAATTTCAGAAAGTAATAAAATGCTGAGGAGAGGCAGGATTTAAGGAAAATATATAGTAAAACAAATATGACGTGGTCAGAATATAGACTTTCATTCCCCAGTAGACAATTCAGTGCAGAGCCAAGACTTTAAAAGAAAGAGATCTTCTTATTGGAGGAAAAAAAGAAGAGAAAGGACATGTGAAGGATATTTTCAGCTTCAGTGAGCTATGGGAGGGGAAGGAATAGTACAAGGTTGATAGAAAAAAACTCCTTTTAAGTAAATGAATGTATTTCAAGAGCTAATTTTATTCTGTGGACAATATTTGGTGACATTGTTCACACAGGGTTTCAGAAAGCCTGTGGCACCTCAGTGAGCCTGAAGGAGCCTGCAGAGGGACAACAGAGAAACCCTGGTGACCTTCCTTCTTATCAACTAACTCTGATCAAATCTTCCAATCCATGCAAATAACAGATGCAGCTCCTTTGTTTTCCATCTTGGATTTAAGAAGAATGTAAAAATAGAAAAGTTGAATATTAGATATAGCTGGACCCAGAGATAGAGGAATGGCTGGTTTATACATTGGCATGAAATTTTCTTCTCATACTATTGAAGTAAATGCTAGAGAGAGAAAGAACTCTGTCATTAGCCTAAAGTGAACAGGTTTTTGTTTGCCTAGGAATGGGTTATGTGTTTCATTATGCTCCTTGTCAGCTGCAAATTTATTCCTACCTTGTATAATGCCTGTCTCTACTTTTTGCATAAGATTATTCATTCCACTTAATATGAAAAATAAAATGCAGAAATGATGATTATAAAAGAAGAAAATAATGTGATTGAACTGTTTTATTTTTTTCAAAGAAAATGTTTTCAGGCTATTACTGTACTTAGAAGAAGACTAAAAGGAGAATAAGGGAACTTGGAGGAGCAATCAATGGGCATAGTAAGAGATCTAGAACTCACAGAATCTGGCTATTGTCTTAGCATTAGTTTTGTTCAGCTCAAGTCAAATCACTAAAATAAAAGAGTACTTGAAGAAAAAAGAATGTGCAAGAATGTAAGCATATAACATCAATTATCCATTTACAAAGTTGCATTATCAACACAGTATGCCAACGAAATGATTCCACAGTGCAGATCATTTCATCCAATTAAATATAAAACATTAATGAAGTCACATGTGAGGGGCCAAACAGGGATGCTAAACAAATCTGGAAATCACAAATAGACTCTACTAAGTCTCAATCAATTTTTGGTTAATGGTATATTAAGTAGGGGTAATTATTCAAGTTAGGGGTTTCTTTGTACAAATTACAGGTAATAAGCTTAATGTAGATATGACATAGTTCCTTAATTCTAGCTATTAAGGAAAGTAGATTTAACTCCATTAAGTAACCTCACTTAAATATGACAATAGATAACCATGGTCATTAAACTAATGACATCTGTCATCAACATTGATGTTACCACTATGACATGCATGCTTCCAGAATAAAGACCCAGTCAGTATTTCTGTTATAAAATGATTCAGGGGGTTGTAGCTTGGCTATTTTAAGTAATGGTGGAGGAAGAAAAATTTAATCCACCCAAGATAAAAGTTATTGAAGAAGGTCTGCACCAGTAATGTCCTTCGAAAAGTCTCTACAGTTTATGTACATGTGGCAGAGCAGGATGAATTTTGATAATATAAAATTGTGAAATGACATTTAACACATATATGCCTCCATCAATCTGTGCTTTAGAAAAATTTCCAGCACAGAACTCCTCAAAAAGCCTTATAGAGATGAAACCTCCACTGTTTAAATGTTCTCTCTTTGTTCTGTTCTGAGTTCCTAGTCATCTTCAATAAGAGGATTCCAGTATATATTCCCAGTATGAAGCATTTGCTCCTTATACCTACAGACAAGCACAGATCAAACACACATTTCTAAACAGCAGCTAATAGCTTTTGGTGGAAATATGAGTGATGTCTAATAAGTTTTCAAACTTCAAGTAGCTCAGTTAGAGATATCCTCAGGGTATCTTCTGCTGTCTATACATTCAGATTTACAGAATAACCTGCTGTTCTGTAGCTGAAGTTATTAGCTCAGTGCTGAAGAAGTGCTAAAGTTCTTAGTATAAGATTCATTCTCTACTATTTTTGCACACTCACTCCCTGTACTTCTTTTACTGCTTCCTCAGTGCTTATTTCTTATCTGGTAGGGAAAATATAAGTCAGTGAGTTTCCCTATCAGTCTGATAGAACTGACTAGTGTACAGTGGAAATGATGCTAAATAACAGACAAGATGAATTATGTTTTAAAGCCAGTAGAAAAAATATCACTTGAAACTTATTGTTCTGCAGTACAGGACAGCATCTTCTGGATGAGGGTTGAGAGCAGAGCACATCCTCTCTGGTCTCCCTGATGCCTTGCTGAGATCACTTTCCCAGCACCTCTGTCTAAGCCCTGAGCTTGTGTGCTGGTTTCACATTGATTGACTTCTGGGGAAGAAACAAGAAACCAGAAGAACCAGTAAGAAACCACAGAAGTGATTTCTCTGAGAGAAGCTGCTGGGACCTTCTTGTGTGAATAGGAAAGGCCAATAACTGGCTACTTCTGAGAACTGACAACATTTTTAACCATTCAGAAATTAGATCTGCCTCTGTGACATCCACATTTTAAAACAGCAAGCATAGGAAATCTCTCTGTTTGCTTCCAGCCTCAAAAGGAGCTCTGGTGGGGCTGACCCCGCTCCCCCTGTGCAGCCTGGAGGAGGCTGGGCCTGACCCAGTGGCTG
>NC_031769.1:10888069-10975835 GCF_001522545.3 Parus major | reverse complement strand
GATGGAGGCTGCAGGGGATGGAGGCTGCAGGGGATGGAGGCTGCAGGGGATGGAGGCTTCAGGGAATGGAGGCTGCAGAGGATGGAGGCTGCAGGACCCCAGCCCCAGGTTGGGCCAGGCCAGGGCTGCTGACATCTCACCAACACTGAGCTCCCCCAGCCGTGCTGACACAGGATCCGCTGGGCCCCAGGCTGAGCCCCTTCCCAGGGCTGCTGGGCAGAGGGAGGGGCCCAGCACAGCCTGAAATCCATCACTGTGACTGCTGCAGCCACTGCCTACAACCATCTGCAGGCCTGGGTGAGATATTAACCTTTTCAGTGCACAGATGAGACCTGCAGACCTCAATTCTCCCCTGAGAGAAAAGGAGTGATGGCATGTAGAACATGAACACAGACAACATGAAAACACCAAGTAAAGAAGGAGACAAGTTCTAGATGGAAGGAGAATGAGGAGATGCCTTAATGGGGCTGAAAGCTCTTTTGGTAGTACCATGGAGATGGACAATGATATACTGAAATATCTCCTTTAATTCATGAGAGAGTATGGGGGGATGAAGTATTCAAACTGTAGACATGAGCAGAGGTACACACTGCCAAGCAGATGTTGGAGTTGTTGTGATGCCATGAGAAGCTTGAACAGAGAGAGAAATGAGAGTTGATGAAGACCCTTTGCCCCCAGGGAGAGAAGAAGAAAACCTCTGTTCTCAGACATGATCACAGAGACAGATGAAGAGAACCTTTGCCTTTGAACAACTCAACTTTAAAATAATACCCCTTGAGTTCATGACCCATGGACATACCCATAGGAGAGCTGTGAAAATGGGAGGAATTTCATGATGCAGAATTTTTCCCTGTTCTGCTATTTGTGGAAATGAAAAGACACAAGAAAACTGTTTCATGTGGAGAAGTCTCCATGGCAAGAGAAAACTCCTCTCCCTACAAGAACTGATGAAAGACTATTTTATAGTTGGAACTGATTTAAAATCCCAGGTTTTATCTCTACATTATCAGATGGGAAAGGAAAGAAGTTGGGCAGGGAGAGGAAAGGTGTTCTGGAGGTTTTATTCTGGTGCTTCTTATTCCTATAGTCCTTTTAATTATGTTTCTTTATACCTTTTATGTTTTGAGCCTGTTTTTCCCTTCTCC
Organism: Parus major; assembly: GCF_001522545.3. Classification (NCBI taxonomy): domain Eukaryota; kingdom Metazoa; phylum Chordata; class Aves; order Passeriformes; family Paridae; genus Parus; species Parus major. The sequence goes on along the minus strand of NC_031769.1, from coordinate 10,974,690 downwards.
TAATCCATATCTCACAGCAAAAAATGAGTAAGTGTACTGGTGATTTTAGCCAGTGCTAAAGCCACCACAGCTTGTTCTGGCATTGCAGCAGCTTTCCTCAGCACTTGTGAAGGAGATGGGACTTGGCAATTCTGTGTGTGCAGGGCAGACCTGTTCTTGGGGAAAGCAGCTTGCTTGCTTCCCTGCCTGTTCTTGTGCAAGAATTAGACAAGGCTGTTCTTTTTTATTTCTCTTGATATTTCAGCACTGGACTTAAGTTTTCTGATTTTTAGTTTTGTTCCTTTGAATTATTAAATAAAAGAAAAGCACACACACTGTTAGAAGCACCACTGGGACATACCAGCTATGGCCTTCCCTTTTTGCATTTCCTTTTGCCCTTGCTTGAAAATTCTACAAATGATCCTCCTTTGTCCTCATGTTCACTCCAGAGAGTGCAGCCTTTCTTCTGCAGGCAGAGCCAGTGAGAACAGCCAAGCTCAAAGTCACGAGCTAAATAAAGTATCAGTATTTTTCACCAAAGGAGGAAGAGGGGAAATTGATACAGCCTTTGGGGTGCAGTAACTGATGTTCTGAACAGAACTCCATGAAGAGACTGCTTTGCTTCAGATCTCTGGGCAATTCCTGCTGGTTTCTGGTGAGCAAGTAGGTAATAATTTATAATGCAATAAGAAAGAACTGTATGTTCTTTAAGCTCCCTTGTAAATAACAAGTGAGAAACTGCTGGAATAAAACTCATATTGTTAAGATCAAACAAACAAACAAACAAATATAAAAAACATTACAAACTATTTTAAAAATCAATTATATGGGATAAAAATGAAAATAAAAGAAAAATTTATGTTAGAACAATTATAGTGTTTCAAAATAGAGAAAAATCATTAATTCAACAAGGTCAAAGCCCTGTTTTTTCTTTCTTACCTGCTGGGAACAAGAGCTAAACATGCTAAATGGAAATGGAAACTTACCAGTGTTTTTGCTTTCAGTTTCTAATACATGATGTGGAGTAAGCAAAATAAAGGAATGCTTTATTGATAAAAATCAATACAGGTATGAAAGTAAACACAAGAAAAACACATTCAAGTGAAGAAATGAAAATAATTATAGCTCTAGACTGCTGGAGTTGTTACTGTTGATTTCTGCAGACAAGACCCTGTAGCACACAAGGTACCACAAACAACTTTTCAGATGATGATTACTTCAAAGGTAAAATCAAATGTCAAAACTTTTGTTAATCTGCCTCAGTCTGTGAAATCACATGTCATAAAATGAAGACAAAATTATAGTGTTTTTTACTAAAATTTTGACAGCTAACATACAATAAAGTTAAATATCAAAATGAAAGTCTTTATTTTACAAGTACAGATGAAAATTTAATGAGAGTTTGCATCCTAATTCACTGCTACTCTGGATAATGGAGCAGATGTCTTCAACACACCTCTGTGTCAGTCAGATATGCCTGCAAACCTCAGTGTGGTGTGAGCAGCCCATGAGCACTACAACCATATCAACAGGGCATAGCAAAAAGAGTGCAGTACCATGCCAAATGGCATTGTTGATTAAAGCCCTGCTAGATCCCATAATCAACACCTTGGTGCTCTCTGAAACACAATTTCTTAGGTGCTTTGCATATTTAATCAGTAATTCTATTTTAGATGGAATTGAAATCCTCACTAGATCCAGGGGATAGCTGGTTAAAAAACCCTCTTCAAATTTCTAGGTGTCAAAATCATTATTGTGTCATGCTTGAAAGAAGGGGATGAAAACTTGCTCTTTCACTTTGTGTCTTTCCTCTCTGGCCTTCAAAGCTGTCAAAACACTAAAAAGTATGAGGTTCAACTGGGGCAGTGAGGTCTTTCTGTAACCAATTCCTTCATGTAGGGCAGTAAGCACATATCACATAAAAATATCTATAAACCCCTCAGGTTCATATCTGAAAAGCCCAGTAAATAAATGGTTTTCCTACAGGCTAACAGGATATTAGGATGATTTCAGCTGGTTCATGTTTGGAGAAAAACACCAGGTGTATTTTAGGTACTTAGATTCACATGGCATGGAGCCATTTTGAGCTGTCTTTATTCTGAAGCTTTCCCAATTTGTCACTATGCTCAAGAACCACATCCTTTAAACATTTTACACAGTCAACTTTGCAAGATGGACTACATTTCTACACAATGAGATTTTGAATTTCTGATGATAAATCTTACAGACAAGGTAAGGGAATGGTCAAAGTAACTAGTTTAAGTTAATTTACACATGAAATTTTTAATAGGAATACTAAATATGGGTTTTATAGATTAATCCAAAGAGAAATCAACCTTGTTATGTATAAAGACATATGGATTTGAAGAGGGTTTTTAGCTGTTATTCATGCTCTTTAAGTCAGATGCTATTTACTCTTGGCTTTCCCAGAGACTATATCAGTATATGAAGTATGAGTCAAGGCAGAAGAGGCTTTTCAGGAACAGAACACATGAAATCTGAGAAATCAGGAGTGATATTAGGTGTAATATAGGTGCAATACCTATTGTGTTTATAGTAGGTGTGAAAGGGTACCTTTATTGTAAGTAGGAAACTTCAGAAACATGTTTAAGGAGGTACATTGTAAATATTATTCTAAATGTTCTTGGATAAAATATTGTCTTCTATATTTTTAGAGTTTTGTAGAAGAAAAACAAATAAAACAGGTTTCAAAAGCATATTGTATAGCTGTGACTCATGTGAAGGTGTCCATGTATAGAACAAATGCCAGAAGTATGAGATAAAGTGTTCAGATAGGTGACAAATCCATGTTTCATAGTTGGTAAAACAGAGCTGGAATGATGGGTGAGCAGGAAATATAATCTTTCAAAAACTGATGGATTTAGCAAGTGACTGGATGTGAAAAAGCAGAGCTAGAATTTGCAAATAATTGTTGCCAGCTTGGATGACCAAAGGGAAAGAATTTCAGTTACAATGGGAGAATAAGAGGTAAAGAGGACATATAAAGGAAAAGTACTTTTGGAAACAAATTGCTTGATGAATGGTATAAATATTTGACTTTTGAATCACAGTAGAAAATTCCTTTCTAAAGAACAGAAAAAGTGCAATGAACTGACAGCTACTCCTTTTTCCTCTTATTTGAGATTAAAATGAAAATCTGTCAGATTAAAGATTTTTTCTAATCTCTTCATAACAGAGACTGAAACTTTTCTAATCATATTCTGGGGTTAAACAAATCTATTTTAACAGATGTTTCAGAAGAAAAGTTTTAGGTCAAATCAAATTATGTGGAATTTCATATGAATGTGGGGAAATATTACTTTTTTCATTTTAGGACCACTTAAATTCTCAGAAAACCATTTTTTTGCTGTTGTCTCAGTTTTGAAGTAATTCTGAGGACCCCTTAGCTGGCCCAAGGATTCTGAGCTCTGTTCAGTGCTGTGACAGCAGCAGAGTTTATTGCTGTAAAGGACAGGATAGCAGAGCTTCTGGGGGTCAGAATGGCTTTAGGAAACTAAAAAAGATCTGGGACATAGGGTTGGAATGACAGAGGGGTTTCAGGACAAGTGATTCCAGGAGCCTGGATGTAAAAGGAAGGGAAAACAAGGTCTGTGTGAAGGGACTTGTGTTCAGGCTTATGGGATGTTTGGGCCTCTCTGAGTCCTGACAGATCTCAAACTATGCTCTTCTTTCCAATTTCTTACGCTTTTCCCCTGCTCTTTCTGGAATTCTCACTCCCCAGCTGCCCCATCACAGCAAAGTCAGCCTTTTCCCAGCAAAAGCCACACATCTGCCAGCTTTGCACATGTCTAAGACAGAGAAACCATGAGTGTGGCCAAAGTGACTTTTGAAAGTACTTAAGTTCTTCAGAATGTATCCCTAGAGGGATTTCCTTTGCATTGAAGATTTAGGATTAGGGTTTAAAATGAATCAATTAATGATTCATTTAAATTATTTTAAACAATTTATCCACTTCAGCAGGTTTTACCAATTATCAGGGAAAGTAATGGTCCCTTACTGTTAAAGATGAGCGTTATTTGTGATTTTCTCCATAACCACATGGGTTTCCCTGATAATGACTGATTGCAGAAGGGAAGAACAGCAAAATGCAGTTATGATTCTCTCCTGCCCTACTTTTCACTGAATTAATTAAATATTAGCAAGACTGTGAAACACTTCTAATATAGTATAAAGACAGAATATTATTTTGTAATAACTTGAGTTGAAGTTTTCTAACTTTATTCACACATCTGAAAGGCATTTCAACTCACAAAATAAACAGTAAATACCATCCCTGTGGCATTTTAACATTATTTACTTACACTGAAGGGATTAGAAAATGCAAGTTGTATAGGGTGTGAAATGCAGACATCTCCTCCTGTCTTGTGCTTCTACACCTGATATGATGGCAGACCCAGACTGGCTTGACAGAAAAGTGCCACATTGCAGGTCATGTGAGGAAATGGTAATTGGGACAAGCAAACCCTAAAAAGATAAATTCCAAATTCCAACTCATTTTAAAATACATGTAAATTTGATCTGTTTTTTATCTGAAACTACTAACAGTATTAAATCGACAATATGTGATCTAAGTTAATAGTAAGAAGAATAAGAAAAAGCTAAAACCAAATCTAATATTACAATCTTTCTGGCTGATACAAGCAGATTTTTCTCACTATATTCTTATAATTCTGTTTCTACTTCTCCCAAGAACACAAAAATCAAGAAAAGCATAAAAATGTAATAAGTCTATTTCATTGTTCCTGCTGTGTAAGCTGTGTAGGGTCTATCCAGCCTGACAGCCTGTTATTTTTCCCCAATATTTATTCCCTTTTATTTAAGATTCTGAAATAACTTCCCAAATCAACATTGGATGAATTTTCTTCATTTTCTTCCTTTTCTGTGAAGAGATAAAATCTGTTAGCAAGAGATTTGTGGGTGACCCATGAGTCGCACCATTGGTTAAAGTGGGAAAATCTAAGTATTTTCACTGTTCACCTTATGTTTGAAAATTATAAAACCCCACCAAACGCAAACATTTGAATAACACATTTTTTGTTTCCAATTCTATCAAAGTCTGAGATTGCCTCTGAACACAGAGCTCCCAATAAAAAGAAAGACCTGTCAGAAGAACGCTGCCATTTTTTGACACCAATTTTGGTTTTTTTTTATTTTCTACAGTGTACTTGGGCAGATTAAAATAGTACAACTGGTATTTGTACCTGGATGCTCAGACCTACAGTTTTGCTGGGTCTAAACTCAAACTTGCCTTTACTTTATCCTAGATATTTTCATTTGCATTTTTTTTATATATCTGTTCAGTAAAAAATGCCTTTTCAAAGGATTACTCAGCATCTAAGATCTCTTGTTTGTGCATTTCATGGAGCTACTCAGTGATTCTGTAAGTCCAGCAAATGATAAAAAATGAACCATTTGATGGTTCTTCCTACAACAATATTTATGAGCTTCCCATTTATAAAAAAGGAGACCAAAATAGTTCCCAGGTGTAGTGGGAAAAAGTTCATTTATATATGTGAGATGCCCAAGCATTTTTGGATAAAAACTCCCTTGGTGATGAGTCAAAACTAGTAGTGTGTCATTGTGTTGTTATTTTGGCTATGCGTATTTTACATATAAAAATTCCCAAAATATGGAATTATTCACAGTAAGTTGCTTTTCTAGGATAAAAATTATGAGTAATTTAAGAGCTTAAAGAGCATTAAAAAGGCCTGAGAAATCAGTTTACATTCAAACTCAGTGATACAGATACAAGGAGAACAATTAAATGTAATTTAATTCCAGTACTGAAATTAAGAAAAAATCATTAAATTCCAAACTCCTTTACAGATTTATGATGTGACACTGGACATTTTACTTCACCTGTCTTCTTAATCTACAATAGAGGATACAATTCTTTGCTTTTTCATCATCCAAACATAAATCCTTTGAACAAAGTGAACAATAAGGATCAATTCCCCAATCTTCCAGCTAAGCTAAATGTCCTGATGAAGCACAGTTGTAGTGGAAACAACATTACTAAATATCAGTTTTATACATATCATAAAATGATTTCAGGCAATATGTCAGTAGTTTTACTCCCTTTGCATCACATGATTCATTCTTCTTTTCAGTTTTGTTCTATAAGACCAGGAGAACGTGTGTATTTCAGTTTTTAAGGACAGGGAATCAATTATGGAAGCCTCTGTCAAAAAAAGACAAAGGCAGCACAATTAGATGAAAACATAGATCAAAAGACAGAAAATATTCCACCCTCCCTGGATAATTGTGGCTGTAAAATGACTTCAATATGAAAATTTCTTCTAGCTGAATTAACTGGGCTTTTTAAACATATTGTTAATACCTAAAAATTTTAATTAATAGTTGGAAATTATGGCATAGAGTAGCTATAATAGACTAGCATATTTTTTTAAAGAGAAAGAATATGCTTACAGTCTCTGAGATGAGACTTAACCTCCTTCCCCCCATATCTGCTGTGTCCCTTGGCTCCCTGAGAACCCTGCCCGTGGTGTGGGGAGCACAGTGTGTGTCCACCTTACAAGGAGATGATGAGAGTGCTGTTGTCACCCTTAAGTGACTACCAGCTGCTGCTATCAAATCAAAAATGGCTGGAAAAATTGAAAGGGACATAAGAAAATAATCCCTTCAAATTGCCACAATATTTACTGGAAAGAGAGGCTTTCAGGGCAAATCAAGCATGTAATCCTGTAAGCCCTCTGCCCAGTCATAGCACGAGCACACAGGGGCATCTATCGAAATATGGTAATGATCACAGTTCTGCAGCCCAGGAAACAAATGAAAATAATGGAAACTTTTTAAAAATAGGGAGAGATTCACTACTTAAGTCTTTTCCCTGAGCTCAGAACAATTGTTGCTGTTCATAATTAAAAACACCTAACTCTATATTTTGGGGTTTTATGTAAATTTGTTTAGAACTGAGACGGCAAAATACTCCCACCCAACAAACACACATTTATAGAAATAGTCACAGCATTACCATGCTGCATAATATAAAAAACATCCATTTTATGGCTGCACAATTTCCTCCTCATAATGCTGTGTGCCAGCAGTAACAAATATGAAAGCAGATCGATTTAAAGTTCAAGTTAAGTTGCATGAGTTTCCCATGGTGAAGCAATTATTCCCTCAGAGGCTCTCATTTTCTTTATCACACCATGAATTCCTCAGGAAACGAATGTGCAGTTTCTACCATGTGGATACTTGTATTGCAACAAAAATCCTCAGAAACAGTATTTAAGGATAGACATTTTTCTCTCTGTGGAGGCTTCCTAAATTTTGAGTTTGACCTCTCCACAGTCAAAAACACTTAGTCTTGGCAAAATCATCTTGCTATTAATCTAATCTGAGCCATCCATTTCCCTTTAAACTCAGAACCTATTTATTTATCAATAATACAGGTTAAACTTTTCAGTAAAAGCCTAGGGTGAATATAATAACTCTACACATATTGGGGTGAACTGAAGTGGTATCACCAATATTTTATATACCTAAGAGCTGGAAATCAACATCATTTTTGAACGTTTGTACTATTCTCTGCTGTATCCCATTGAAGTGCAGGGGAAACATTGATTTCAAACCTGTCAACAGGCTCAAAATCGAGCTTCTTCCTTGCAGCACTCGGCTCTTTGGACCTTCCATCTCCAGCTGAAGCCTCCCTGAAGCCACCACTGGGAGTGTGGTCTCTACCTGTACTTTCCTCTCTCTGATGTGACCATTGGGGAGCAGAGCTCTGCCAATCTGCTCTGCCATTCCACAGCAGGGCTGCTCTGCAGAGAAAAGTCCTTACTTAAACCCATCAATTCTGATTGCCATTCTTGTGGGTATTCCACATAGGGTTTGATGAGAAGAGAAAAAGAGAGTAAAAAAGAGAGAAAAAAAAGAATGGACCAGAGAAGTTCACATTGAAAATACACACTGCATAAAAATGATGATGGTTTTATTTCCAGTTTGGTAAAAATATCCTTGAGCATCTTCAGTGGACAAGAGTCACAATAAAACCACTGGTAAAAAGAAACTAATATATTAAAATAATAAAATTGGTTCCTTTAAGTTCACCATTCCTTTGTTTTTCTGCTGAGTATTATTTATTTCCTTATCTCTTTTTTCATTTAGCTGAAAAATTCCAGAAAACTCATCTGATCAATTAATAAAAACTGCACCTAAATTCTATTTTCATTCTCAAATTCATTAGACATTATATGAATACATGTTTTAGAGATTTGATTTGCATTAATCCCCTCTTTCTATAAATTTCCTGATAAATTTCTATAGATAGTTGAGCAGTTGTTTTTCCTTGTGGCAAAAGTAATAAATACAACTTCTGCACAGTGTTTCCTAATGGCTTAGACAAGACTTCTGAAAACAAAAGTTGGTATGAAACACTAGACTCAAGGGCTTACATCGAATTTGGGCATGTGAACATGAGTGCTGGATGCTGCATGGTAACCTTTCTCCCAGTCATCTCCACTAAAACACAAGAGTGCCTGCGGGTGGAAGAGGAAGTCAACTGTCAAAGGGTAATATTTTTAATCTATTTTTTACATTAAAATTACATGCATGCACACACAAAAATATATATGTACACACATACACCCACTGATTAATTTTCCTATTTTTGTATGCTATTTTTAGTAGTGGTTGCCTATAGAAAGAAAATCCAAATTAAGTCCTGACTAAAGATGCAGAGGAAGAATTATCACAGCTGACAGAATTCCAGCAAAAGAGTCAGGATCAAGGAAAAGACTGAGACTTTCCTGTGAGATGTGGCTCAGTGTGAGTATAAGAATGGAAGGAGTGAGCAGGAGACAATCTGTGGAGCCTAGAGGGAGACAAGCACAATGAGCTAGAGATGCAGGAGGCTGTGAAGGAGAGAAGCTCAAATCCAACGTGGGAAAAGACAGGTTCAGCCCAAGAAAGATATTGTCACCCTGAAGTCAAATATCACATATCCAGGTAGTATATCCACTTAATCACTGCTGAAATAATTTCTTAAAACAGAGATTCTTATATTTCTGTCAGTGAAATCAATATTTGCTGCTGAATAATTTCTGCTTTATTCATTCAACCATCATCTACTTCTTGGCTTTGGCATTAGAACTAGTAAGTGAATATGATTTTGTACAGTAGGAAAAATTAACATATTTCCTTCTCTTCAGAAAGAAAATAAGTTCTTTCTACACTTTACATGTAAAGGAAATTTAAAAAAAAAAATTTCAGGAAAACAAATATTTCAGCTTGGTTGCATGGAAATGAAATTCAACATCTTGCTGGTCCCTTGGGCAATTCCCTGCCACACATGAGCAGCATCCCCAGGAGTTGCAGGTGATGGTGAATGATGGGGCTCAGCTGCAGGCAGTAGGAAGGTTTGCATATCTGATCTACAGGGCAGAAGTGGCCTGAAACTATGTTTCTTTGAAATCTGAACTCCCAGCCAAACTCTGCACTGGTGAAAGTGCATGAAAATCATTCTATTTCCATCAAAATGAATCTATTTCCATGCAATGCTTCAGTTTTGACAAAGCATCGTTCTCCACATAGAAATACGCTGCAAAATTCCTGACGGGTTTTGTTCACAGGACAGAGCTCGATAAGAGCAGATATCTGTATTTGCAGCTGGTTTTTGTGAAGGAACTTACATTTTGACAATCTTAGATACTTACTAGAAAAAAAAAAAATCTTCAAGGAATGTTATTTTTTCTTTTAAGAGAATATCCATAATCCTTCTTACACCAAAAGTATAATGGTGGACATTTAGGTCTTAATATGCACTAAATCATAATTTTATTACAAGTGAAAATGATAAAAGACAAAAAGGGAAAAGAGCATGTGTGTCATTTTGAGGTACAGCTGAAACTACAGCTTATCAGAAATTTGATAACTGGTCAGCCAGCAGTGCTCACTAGTTCATGACTATTATCTACATGTTTTCCCATTTATTATATGCCAGCTGAGGCCAATTTTCAGCTGGGAACTATAGCAGCTGTCTCTGTGGAAAATAAAGGAATGTCACTTTAAATTTCTTTGCAGCATGACAGAAATGTCAGCTTCATGCTGGAAATGTACAGTGATGCACATTTCTTCTGACCTGAACACATTGCATCATTTCATGCTCATGAATATGTCATTTGTGACTTTTTTGTTTATTTGGGTTTTTTTTTAACCAATTTCTAACCTAAAAATATTTCTCCTCTTGCTACATCACTGATCAAGGTGTAAATTTAACACTGACCTCTCATACGATATTCTGAAAGCTTTGAAGATTTTCTATTTTTGGAGGTACCATTTGCCATTGAATAAATTTTGATAGAAAAGACAATAAAAAAGAGGAAGTGGCGGAAGGGAAGGAAGGGAAGGAAGTGAGGAAGGAAGTGAGGAAGGAAGGAAGGGGCGGAAGGAAGGGAAGGAAGGAAGGAAGGAATCTGTTTTCTCTGCTCTTCACAAGCTGCAGCAGCAATTCTCTACTTTTTCAGTCTGTTTTCTCCTCAGTCTATATAACCACACAAGCTATTCCTGTTTGTCTTATTTTTGGCCATTTACATGTTTGATCAAGTGTACAGTAATAAAATATTAGAGATACACAATCTTTTAATAAGTATTTCTGGAACAATTTGCTTATTCTTCCATCATCAGCAGCCACTATTGCAAGAGAAGTTAAACTTGATAAAGAACTAAAAAACTGCTTCTATAATAAAATATCCAGCTCTAAGCTGTTGGAAAGAAACACAAAAAGGTCACATTTCATCAGGCTTTAATTTTCCATTCTCATTTTCAAAGAGACTCATCTCTGTATTCTTCACGGAAATATAAAGCCCTCCCTACCTCTGATAATCCTTTTATGCTTTCACATTAATATAACAGAGTACAGAGAATTAATTATTAAGTACTGCTTATATAGTGCTGTAAATAGACACTATGTTACAAAACTTAAGATAAGCAATGGCTCCATTCCTAATGAGCTTACTATAATTAAATTCATTGTTGAATCTACATATAAAATGTAGCTAGGAATCAGACCACACGGGGAAAAACCTTTAAGCCAGGTAGAGACACAGATGTAAATCTAACTTGTTCCTGGGTTATGAAAATTAATAGCAATTGTAGACTGGTTAACTATTAACTCACATAATTCACTGAGATTTTTGACAAGTATTGATAGAATGTGGAAGTTGCATGCTATACATGCACAGGGGAGCTGAAAAACTGACCTGAGATGTCTGATGGTCCATAATCTCTGCAATGTGTGAGGTTATTTTTCTTTCAGATGAATATGCAGGATATTAAAGTACATAATGGTATGCTTAGCATTGTAGGCACATTATTTCAAATCAAGATTCATTCTACTTTCAAACCTCAAATGAAAAAATCCCTTTTCCTGCCCACATTACAACTTACAGCTGTGGCATGGTTGTGTGTTTCTTTGTCTGAAAAGTGGAATCCTTCTAGGAATCAGTTTATAATTGTCATTCTGGGACTGTTTATTCTTACAGGAAGAAGGTACAGGAGATCAAGTACAAAAGAATCAAAATAAAAATAAAAAAAAAAGAAAAATCGGTAATGCTGAGTCTGGGTTGTAGACTGATATTTAAGAATTTACAAGGTACAGTAATGTGTATAGCCATTAAATACCCAATAAATATTAATAATTTAATTGCTTTCAACTTTAAAAGGAGAATAAAATCTGCCCCCTGTTCCTAGATCCAAATGAATCTGTTCTCAAATATAACCTCACATACTGTTGGCAATCATTCCACCTCAGTCTCACATGTGGGAAGACTTTCATCACTGGCAGATGAACAGTTTCCTAGGGAGGAATCCAGTCTCCTCTCTGCATCATGCCCATGAGGTGGCTGGAGGTTAAAAGTGATGATTGGGTGTTGTCTCTAATTTCATGATGTGAGCAGAGTTGATCTGTTTATAAAATATAATTTACCTTCCTTTGGTTCTCCATTCACTTCACTTGGGGTAACAGACTGTCCTCCTTAAATATCTGCTTTTTGGGGTTTGGGGTTAAAGATGAAGGCACACAACCCTTTGCACAGTAGAAGGAAGGAAATGGGGTCATTTCTGTGATCAATTTCTTTTCTTATCCCAAGTGTTTAGTGGTGGGATGGTCTGGCATGGCAAACCAAACAGCCTGTGCTGCTGGCTGGCTCAATGGCCAGCCTCGGGTTTGGGCAGAAAAGGGCAGGAAAGGTGAGAATTTTTAATCACAAATCACAGCTGTCTTGATCTTGATATAAATCAGCACAGTAGAGACAAAAGACTTTGTACATATACACTATCCACTTTGCTATTCATCAGCATTATTCATCAGCCAAAGTGTCAGTGAAAAAATCCTAATTGCTGGTTTCAGCAGTAAAGCTTGGCAACATACTGTTAGGCAGGGATTTTTGAAGGCTAATCTTGGATGTGCAGGAATATATTGTCCTGCTCTCTATATTGCCCATATAATTTCTGAAGGAGCCATGCAACATTTTTATTTCTAGTGGATTATCTCTAATGGCAGACTCTCTAGATTCCTAGTGTTAAATACAAATTCATACATTTCTTGTTTATTTGCAGCATATGTTCCTTGGCTATAGTACATGACACACACTGTGTGTTGCTGCCATAAAACAGATGCTACAAGGAAGCCAAAAAGCATGAATTTAACTTTAATGTTAAAAATACCCAGAATAGCAGAAAAATACTAGCAGAAGAATGCTAGATGCAGAAACAAAATATCTATAATTTCTCTAACAGTGCCAATTGAAAAGCATTTATGTAATGAAGTGCAATATAAAGATGGACCCAACTTTAAGAAGTCTATTTTCAGTTAAGAGTGTTTTAAACCACTTAACTTGATTCTTTAGGATTATGTATATTGACTGTGCCCTAATATTTAATTCTTTATTTACTCAGGAATCTACAATATAGTAAACTCTAAATCCAATTCACTAATTTAAAATAACTAAGATCGACCTGACATATTTAGACTATCAGATTTTCACACTCATTATGAGAAATTGTTTTCTGAGAGAAGATGTTTTTGTGTCAAATACTTTCCTGTGTTAACATTAATTTTATTACTTAAATTTCACTATCATTGATGTGGATCTCCTTGAGTGCTTGTTTATAATCTGTTTTGCCTTCAGCACAGAACTCATTTTGCTACTCTAATAGTTATAATTTGTCTGGATTGTCATGCCTTCTCATAGTAACAGACAAACTGATGGGGTCAGTGACTTTTTGGCTACTGTTAACCAGCAGAAGTGTAAAACACACTGGATGTTCTTCCCTTTTTAGAGATGGCCATTATAAACCAATGGTCATATGGCATCACCATTAACCTCTTTCAAGACCAATAAGAGTGGAAAGTGTTTCTGTTTCCATTTTCTCCATGAGCTGATTGATTAATGGAGGAGTTATAAGATTCCTAAGAAACAGTCCATCCAACTTCTCTTGATTCATCAAATCATGACAGGCTTTTTCAAATGAAAGCAGAGACAGTTTATCTCTTTGGGTAAGGAATCTTCGTGTGAACTTGACAGAAGGTATCATCACAGTTCCTCTCTGGAAGCTTAGATGAATTATGGCATCTGACATTTCACCAAAGCTTTCTTTATATACTCAGATTTTTTTTTCCTAGATTCCAGTTATTCAGACTGATTTTAATAAATTTCCTGTGTGAAAAGAAGAGTGAAAGGAAATTTTTGTCTTCTTTTTTTAGAAAAAAAAAAATAATGTGATGTTTCATTTGTTGTGAGCTGTTTAAGTGCTGTTACAGACAGAAGTCAGTTTTTTATCAGAGATGTTTCTTTATACTTTAGCTGACAGATTTTCTCTCTAAGAGCACACACTTGACACTTCTAATTAATGAAACTCTACTGTGGCTCCTGTACATAAGGAATGTGAGCACCATTCCCCAGCCAGGAGTGGAAGGCTCCAAGCATGGAAGTCATGGGAAGGATGTTCTGTATCCTTAAATGAGTGGCATCATTGTTCAACTTCCATGAGATAAAATACTGGAAGCTGTTCCAAAATCAAAGGATGTTTTCAAATACAAATTATTTCCTTCACTATTGTTCATTATTTTTATAAGTAATACACCCTGGGAGGTTACATGAGGTACCAGGGGCTTGCTGAGCAGCTCATATCCCTTTGGTTCAGTGCATCACCAGATTAAACATGAACAGCTGACCATGCATCTATGCACATCCTGAGCACAGGCATCTCCCAGGTTCCAAGAAGAGGAGGTAAAATTGAGAAGGCATTTATTTCTCTGTGAATTTGTGAGAATGGATTTGGTAAAAAAAGAAATCTAATGAAATCTGAGTCAATAGTTGAGGAGCGTAGAGGCTAATATAGAATAATAGATTTATTTTATTTTGTTCATCATTCTATCAAGCATTCTACTAAATATTTTCAGCCCACTCAGACAAAAGAAAGCAAAAAAAAAATTAGTTAGCAAATCATATAACAGATTTCAAGCTCAAAAGCCCTCACTATCTCAAATTCTGAAATTCTTTCTAGTGAAAAAAAAAATAAACTCATGGGAAGCCCAAAACTCTGTAATTACCCTTCTAAATATCCAGTTAATACATCAGTTAAAAAAAAAAAAAATCTACTGTGGGAAAAGAGTAAGCATGATTAAACTAGATGATGCAATTCATTTTTTATCCTCATTAATAAATATATTTTTATAACCTGTTCATTATATGCAATATATAAACTTTCCTGAAGATAAATGAAATTTGAAGTTTACATATATATAGGTGTAAGTAAAAATGATACATTTGTCCATTATATAAGCAAGGACCTGAATTTTTAAACTTTTCAAGGAACAAAGTGAAATATAGCCCCTTTCCAATGTTGCTTACCATATCATAATCTCATGCAATTTATCCATACATAACATAACAATAAAACTGAACTTTGATTCTTGCAATCACATCATACTTGTTTATTTAAAGGTCAGCCATTACTTTTAGAAGCAAACCCATTAAAATATTGTGATGTAAGGATGTAAATTACAATGTGTCTAAATGTGAAGTTATTACTTAAACATCAAATGACATTGAAGACGTGACTAAAAACTAAATAAGTTTCATCAGTATTCAGCTGGAAAAATCAAGATCAGAGAGTGAGTATGATTTTTTTTCAGCAGTCTGATAGAACTGGGCCTGAAAATTTGAAAACTTCATGAGATTGTGCTTTAAAAAAAAAAATCTGATATTTTCTGATATTTTGTTTCCTTTTCAAGGTACAGACAGTCATCTGAATGTGGACTGGCTTTAACCAGCCATCTCAAAATGATTTATGGAGGAAAATTAAATGAAACAAGGTCAAAGCACCTCTGCGTGAAAAATAACAGTCAGAAAAATATATCTGTACTGTATCAATTTATAATGTTATCTGATTTTATACTGATTGCTAAGTGGATATATCCCTTATCCTCCTCATTAAAACAACCTCACTGGAAAAAGTGAAAAGGATTACATTCAAAGAGCATGGATATAATTCATGCCTAAAAGCAAATGCAAAAGATAATCAACTGACTTAGGAGAAAGTCAAGAGGGCTCCTGTCTGAGCTACAGCAGTGGTTCTGGAAACCAAGTTTGCAAGGGACCAAAAAGAAAGGCAAGCTCTGAGTGGAACAGATGCTGAGACAAGGTACTTAAATGAATGAAGGAAGGAAATATCTGTCATCAAAGTGTGACCTATTTAGTCTAGTGAAACAAAGGCTGAGAGAGGATAATATTGCTGTCTATAAAACCTTCCAGAGAGGGGTTTAAGCTTTTGGAAGATCTTCAAGCAAAAGGATATATAGAATCATGGTTATGAATACATTTAGAGCAAAAATACAAGAACACTCAGGGAGTCAGAGCTCAAAAATGCATCTATTTAACATTGGGCACAAAACATAAGAGGAAGGCCTTGCATTAATATAAAAATATTAAACAAAGAAAACTGTTACTTTGCTGTGGCAAGAAAAATCTGTTAAACTATCATGCTGAGATATTTATGGTGTTTTGGTTTTGTTTTGTGGTTGTTGTTTTGTTTTATTTTGTTTTAAATACTGCCTTATTTTGGCCATTGAAAAGGGGAGTTGCAATCAGCTGACTAACATGCTTAACATCATCGACAAAAATGTACAGCTCCTGTCTGAAATGAAGGAGGAAGAGCACCAGAGTATTTGGTTATTTTTCAAATGCCCAGATTTGATAAAATTTACCAGGGCTACTTACATATGGAAATTTTCTCTAAGAACTTAGGTATGTGGCTGAGCTTCCAAATCCAGCCAATCTGATTGTATTTAAAAGTATGGGTGGTAGTGAGAAAGGGAACCTGGAAAAGCAAGGCTATGGGTTTGACTGGCTTACTTTCAGCTCCTGGGAATAGGAAGTGTTACAGAAAATTACAAGCTGTTAATATCATCTAGACCAGTGACAGATCTCATTTCTGTGGCTGGTGGGGACTGCAACAGGAGATATTATAGTAGAGGTGCATGTTTGTGTGATTGTGTGTGCTGAGTGTATGTGTGCATGTAAGTCAGCAGAGATCTAAGGGGACAGTAGCAAAGGAAACAAGACAGTGAAGATTTCTGTCTAGGTAACATCCCTAAGGCAATACTATTAATTTATTATAATTTAAAAAAAGGTCACTATCTTTTGAAGCACCTTGTCAATGTACTCTCTTCATTAACTTCTCAGGTTCCCAAATACCCCTTTCTGTTGAGTTTGGGAGTAAGCCAGAAAAATCTCCATGGAGGGGTACTGTGCAAGAGCAAGGCAGAAAAGAATGCCATGGAGCACTTGTTGGTTTTACTTGTCAGCTCAGAAAATATGCCTCATTTAATCTCCCTGGGACCAGGAGCATCCAGCTCAGCAGTCAACTGAAATAAAAACCCAGAGTGCCCACCAGTTTAGGTGTCCAGTCCCACGTCTGAGGCCGCACCTCAGAGCTATCCAGGGAAATTTCGTGGGGCTACAGCACGAGCACAGCCTGTGTGGAGCTGAGCCAGCTCCCTTCTGCACCAAGCACAAGAGAGGAGGCTCAGAAAGTTTTCTCCAAGTGTTATACAGTTCTGGTAGGGATGGACACCATTACCCCAAGGTAAGAATCAACCTTGTTGGAGATTGTGACAGGAGATGATTAACTGTCAGCATGTATTTGTCAGGAAAGTCACAGAAAGCCAATCTGATTTGCTTCAAAAAATTAGCATAAAGAACAGGTAAATAGGCAAGTCATAGACATACACATAATGCTAGGAAGATTTCAAACTCTCTTTGTTAGGACCACAAAGTCCAGACAAAGCTTACTGGATGTGTGCAAAACCATACTGTAAAACTGACTTTAGTGGCTGTATACAAATATCTGCTTTGGCATGTGGGTTGTACCACAAATGTTCATCTACAATGCACTTGATGTAAGTAGGGTAGTTTAATTAATTGCTCAGATGACATAATTGATTGTTTCATATCTAGAAAAATTTAAATGCTCTGAGATAATATATGTTGCAATTTCTCATGGAATCATGGAATCATAGAATTAATCATAGAATCATAGAATCATGACTTGGGTTGGAAGAGACCTTAGACATCATCTAGTTCCAGGTCCCCTGCTGTGAACAGGGACACTTTTCACTAGACCATTTAATATGGAAATGCAAAATTTCCATTTAATATGAAAATGTGAAATTCTATTTCTAGACAAAAAAAATTGCTTTCATATATATGGGATGGAGAATAAATAAACAGATTAGAATAGTGCCAAAAGAATTTTTGGCTTATATTATGATCAGAAACTGAACTTAAGCCGATTGAGTCTGACATGAATGTTGCAAATATTCAAACACAGTATTGGCATGTTTGAGCAGAACACCTGAAGTAAATGAAAATAAATAAACTGATGTTGTACTCGGAAGATCTTAAGACAGAATACTATTCCTAGTTTTCATCACTTTATTTTTCAAGTTATGTGATCAGATGAGAACAGATGAGATGAAAGCAATAAAGATGCTCAGGTTGTCTAAAAGAAACGGAATACTACAAGAAAAAAATTGAGAAAACCAGGATTATTTAGGGTAAAGAAAATAAAGAAAATAGGTGATAGTATATAAAAGATTCATACAAAATACAGAGAAAGAGAATAAAATTTCTTTATTTATACAGAGATGGGAAAACATTTTACTTAATGTAAGTTGAGTTTAAGAATTAAACTCAATCGGTCCTGTGAGTACTGAAATAAATTACTTTGAAAGTCTCCAAAATGCTAAGATTTTAATAATAATTTATACAGATTTTTTTTTTTTAAGAGTAAGAAAAATATCTTTTCCCCTAGGACACTGATGTTGCTAAGGTGCTTTCCAGAACTATTTACTTTATGGAAGAGAAGCAGGATATTTAATGGCAAGGTTTGATATACCTTTCCAAGCAGAAAGCGTCAAAAATCTCAACCATTCTAAGATGGACTTTGGCACATCTATGAGACATAGTCAGGCTCTTGACCCATACTCAAAACTCTACCCTCTTTTCCAAGCAGGTAATCAAAATCGTTTCACAGAGCTTGGTTTTGATACTTGCTTTCAGTCAGCTTTGTCTAATACCTACTGAAGACAATCAAAAAATTCATACCTTGGTCAGGTTTTGTCAAGCTTCCTTACATCTCAAGTTCATTTGAAGTGAGTGTATCAAGGGAAAGAGTAGAGGACTACTCACTCAAAATGTGAGTGGTATCATTTAGCCTGAAGATCACTTCAGGTAATCATTTATATGATGAATGAATATGAAACAAGTGAAAGAGGGACTTGAGGCCAAAGAGGTTTAAGAGGATTTTGCAAGTGTAATGACCATATCCCAGTGAGTTCCAAAGGCACTTCATTACTATAAGTGTTTGTTAGAACCCCATGCCCCACAAACAGTGTAAGAGTTCTGCTCTAAGGCACAAGGTGTGTGCAGTTCCTCCTCCTCTTCCTTTGGGATCTGCAGATACACAAAGACCACCTTAATTCCATGCCCAAAATGTACCAACTTAGTCCAAAGTAATTGCCTTAATGCCAGTTCAGAAAGGACTCAGATTTCTTAAAACTTTCTAAGTTGTAGTGGTAATCCTCAAAGACCCCAAACTTTCCCACAAAGCTTTTTGGAGAATTCCAGTGAACTTTAGCAAAATATTCTGTCTTAAAAGTTGATCAGAATATTTTCTCATTTATAAAATTATTTTTCAAGTGTATTTCCTAATCTGATTTTTTCCCTAAATATAACTGATGTTATCACATTATATGTCTTAATTTTAATAACGGGAAGATATAATTGCAAGTTACTTGAAGTCATCCATTTTGAGTTAATAAAAATTTCAACATTTTTGTGTTAATTTTGGATTTAAACTGGAAACTAGAAAATGCCATCCTTCCACATTTTATGTACAAACAATTTCCTTGTCTTGTATTTAAACTCTCCATAGAGATTGTATTGCACTTTTTTTTCAGGGAGCATCAAGCTCTTGATTAGGCATTATTCACTTTGATGTTATTTGATATCAATATAACACCAACCCCATACAATTTATGGTGTTTTGTTTCAGACTGCATGTGATCAAATCTCTTTAACTCAATGCCTTTAGCAGCTGAAACACAATTGATGTGCTCCTGAACAACATCTTCCAGGCCTGCTTCATGTGTGAAAAATGCATGTTGTGTGCTCAGATTACTCTGTGATGGGAACAGATGTGAGGAGAATTAGAAATTCTACTCAAAAGCATGTGCCTCATCTGAAATAAACTTTTGTGGACAAACACCCTAGGAAAGAAAATTCCAAAGTGCCATTTTTTATTAAATAAGAGAAAAATGTGTTTGGAAAACTGTCTAAGGGAAATTAAAAATGAGATTTATATTTTCATTTGTTCATATATGAAACACATAGCTCAGAGTGAAGAGGCTGTGTTTCTGCATAGAACAATGAGGCCATTTTTAATTGAAAACAAGAAATTGCTGTAGACATTTCTAAGCTAATGTGTGAATTCTCAGTTGTATTATAGAAGAATGTAGTTAATGTTGTGATTAGTGGATCAGACCAAGTGAAGATGGATCATCAGTTGTGACTCCCAGGGGTCAAGAGCCATGGATATGTTGGAGTGAGTTCAGTCAAGGGCCATGAGAGTGATTAGGAGTTTCAGAGATTTTGACGTATGAAGAGATGCTGAGCCAACTGTGGCTTCTCAGCTCAAAAATAAAGGACTCAGGGGGTTTGGTGGATCTTACCAATGCATGCAAATACCTGCCTGGAGCAGGGTAAGAAAGATGGCACAGCCAGACTTTTATTGGTGCCCAAGAATGGTCCAGGCAGATAGTAGGGGACAAGTTAAAATATGGAAAATTATGTTTAAAAATATTCTTTTTTCCATTCTGTGATTTTTTTGATTCACTTCATTTCTTTTTTATGTAAGGGGAAAAATGTTTTCATGTATTTGCATCCTTGCAGAGTACAGTGTGCAGGAATTGTAACTTATACCAAAAGATATAAGTTACTCAAACCTGAAACACTTAAAAGTGTATTTTCCAAGAAAACTCTTTACTACATAGTTCCATAAGCTAACACTGCAATGAGTTCTGTCTCTGCATGTAAACACTGACTCTCTGATGCTTTGAAGTTAAAAGCATGATTTTAAAGCTGGGAGCTTTCAGCTCTTTTCCCTAATTACCTGTTGCTTTTGAGTTTGCAGAGACTGTAATGTTTTTGAAAACTGTCTTCTACTTGCTGGAAGTAACTTAAATTCTATTGTTTACTTGCATTCATGAGGGTTAATAGTTAGCACTGTAGTCTTCCAGTGGCCAGAGAAAAATCCTTTTGTAACTACTGTTATTTTTATTTTCTAAATATTTTTATTAGCTCTCCTTTTTAGCAGCCTGTACCTTGCAGCACTATATTAACACTTCTTTTATACTAATACACATCTAAAGTGAATGAAATATGTTTTTCTTTATATTTACTATGTCCATAAGCTATCATTCCAAACATAACCTCTTTCTGCATGCACTTTTCAGTGTATTTCTCAAAAGTTGTCTGAACAGCCTGTCTCAAGGGCCATCAGCAAAGACATCATTAAAAATTTAGAGCTTTTTAATGAAGTGCTAGGGTATGCTGGAATGGCCTCTAAAAAGTTTAAATGATGACTATTGAATACTACTTTTTATTTTATATACTTCAGGTTCCTAATAATTCACAGACAGAAAGAACACTTGTGCACGTATTTACAATAGCTGATAGAAAAGAAGCTCAGCCCTGACTCAAGTAAATTAATTAGAAACCACATCAATACACATATAAATATCAGTCCATTAATGCCACTGTGAAAGAAAATGCTTTAAGGCATGACACTGTAGGAGCTTTTTTGTTTTATAAAGGTAGTGAAGAATTTGCTAAGATAAGGCAATAAGTTTCAAATAGAAATATTTTATAAGCAATTTTTATTTATATTTAGAAAATTTCATCAGTCTTATATAGACTGATTTAAATATTACAAATTTAGTTATGTTTCAGAATAGTGAGCTTGCTTATTGGTAAAACAATATTATGCCAGGGAAAATTTACCTTTATTCTACAAAGGAAAGCCTCTGTTTTCAGATACACCCATATTATGTATACAGCCATTTAAAGAGACACAAAGAGCAGAGTTCTCTGCTAGATTTATTAAATAAGACCTCAATTCAGGAGGAAGAAAATGCCAGCTCTTAAGCAGATTTTTAATGTAAGTCTATTCCTAATACATGTTAATTTGTGCAATGGGTGATTCATGAAATGACACCTCAACTATTTTAACAAGACACTTGATGTCTTATTTTTCATTTTCATGGCTTCTACTTTTTTAAATTACATGTAAAAATTCAGCCTTTCTGAAAATTTTACTGTACAGAGACTAAACAACTAGGAAAAAGTGGTAGGCTTGCCCCTGAAAAGGAAATCTCACCAAGATGTGTTCATTGCTGGTTTGGGCTGTAAAAGTGATTCCATGCTGTGGTAGCCTGCCTGGCATTTCCTCTGTTCACTGCCTCCTGCAGCTGTCCTAGAGGTGGAGCATTGCACAGGGCACTGGGAAGGAGCCAGAGAAGCCTCTGGGGCTCTCCACTCCACTGCTGCTCTGGAGGTCTGGCAGAGAGCATTGTCCCATCTTGAAAAAACAAAAGAAACATTCAATTGCATTTAGTTATTTTAATACATCTTTTCTGTCTTGCAAAACTGAAGTTGCAGTTAGGGATGGAGCTGATGCAAAATGCAGTACCTAGAACTGAGGCCGTGATGGGTTTCAAAAGTAAACACAGATTCCGTGGTAGCAGCTGTTCTCTACGTGACCTATGTGAAAAAAAATCTCTGATCTCTGAGAATAAGAACTGCCACTTTTGACACTCCAATATAATGCACAGAATCAAAAAATTATCAAGCATCAATTCTAGCTGTACCTAGAAGTTGTATCACTGAATTACATAGTCTTATGCTTGTTTTCTGATAACACAAATTTAAGACTAGACTGTCACATAAATGAAAAAGTAAGCCATGTTTATGATGCATCAGCTCTTTTTCAGAAGGCATGTAAAGCAGTACCTTGTTTCATAACTTTAAAAAGTCTTATGAAAGTTTATGAGGAGTACGTTCACACTAAAATACTAAAATTGGACAAATAAATAATGCAGATCTCATTCCTCTGCAACAATGAGTTTACATTGTAGCTTCAAATTAGAAAGGAACCTTATATTTTAGGTGCTGTGAAAGTAGTTTAATTTGAATGAAAGTGATAAAAATTTTGTGTGTCTTCTGCCTGCCTGGTACAACTTGGTTTAATTCAATTTTAGGAAATAATATTTATAATTTCCTTGGAGATCCTTTGCTGAAAGATGCCGTGCTGTAGCAATCAACTACCATTGCTGAAATTGTTCTCTTTATGTTTGGCAAATCACATTTTTCTTCGGTTTTTCATTCTGAAACAGTCATTTTAAATGAGATATACCTGAATTCTTGCCATTAGAAATATCAGTTTTGTCATCTAAGCCATCATTAAGACCTCACTAGAGAGAATATTAGGTATTTACTGGTAAAAACAGAAAAATCAGGCTATTAGAGATGAGCTACAGTGGTTTTCATCTGTCTCAGCAGTTGGTACATCAAGACATTTGAGCTCCAGTAGTCATCTAGCAGATGAAGAAAAGTGATGCAGAGACAAGGAGGATCCCCAATCAATCCTTTGGCTGCAGGAACTTTTCAAAGCCAGTGAGTTACTGCAGACACTAAAAAAGGTATGTTAACTTACCTGGGGGTCTCCCTAGTCAGTCTGAGTTATTTTCCTGCGTTGGACCTCAGAGGCTGACATGTTCTTGCCTCATGCTATGATGGCTTAGGTTTAATCACAGTCCAGCTTCTAGACGCTATGTTCTATGAGAATCCAGCAATTAAGCAATGAAGCAGATTGGATTTGGACCTTGACTGTCTCGTTGGCCCTAAGCTGTCTAAGCACTAGTACACAAATTATATAAATCTAAGCTAACAAATACAGCAATCAGGTAAAATATGATGACTTAAAAATAAACATGAGCAAAACTCCTGACGGAAACACTACCCATTAACAACTAACACATATAATGTTTTAAGAAATAGCAAGAGAAGTATAAAATTGATGAACAGAATAATTCAAATGTTACCATAATTTGCCCTCTGGTGGATATGTATTACCTATTATACAAAATTCTATGAATTTGTGCAATTTTCCCTCACACTCTCATATTATTTAGTGGATGGAATGGATGATGATTATTTAATGAGCAGCTACTCAAGTTTTCTTTCCCCCTGTGTGGCCCCAGGATTTATTTACTACAAAGCTAAATCTGCTCTAAAGGAAGAATAACTAATTTTCTCATGGTTTAAGCCACTCTCCAAAGAGGTACCTGAATGCTTTACAGACATAGGGTTTGGTCAGGTTTTTAATATCCTGCCTACTTAAAGATGGTTTTGAGAAGAATTCTCTGGAAAATATATACTATATTACTTTCAATTCTGACCATGCACCTGGCTTGGGACAATTGTAGGTGGATTGGGTGGAGAAATGATTGAGAGCAGCCCTGTGGAAACGGGCTTGAAGGTGATGAAAAGCTCAATGTGAGCTGGTAATGTGTGCTCACAGCAGAACAAGCTGATGGAATCCTGGCCTTCATCCAAAGGAACCCAGTCAGAAGTCAAGGCAGGGAATTCTGCCCCTCTGCTCTGCTCTTGTGAGACCCCACCTGGAGTACTGCATCCACATCTGGGGCCACCAAAACAATGAGGCCATGGAACTGTTGGAGAAAGTCCAAGAGGCCACCAAATTTTAAGGGAACTGGAGCACCTCCCCTAGGAAGTCAAACTGGAAAAGTTTGACCTGGAGAAGAGAAGGTTGCATGGACACCTCATAGCAACCTTCCAGTATCTGAAGGGACCTGCAAGGAAGTTGGAGAGGGAGTAGTAGTAATTAGTAGTATATCAGGAGCTGTAGTAGACAAGGAGGAATAGCTTCAAACTGAAAGAGAGTAGATTTAGATTAAATCTTGGGGAGCAAATCTTTACTGTGAGGGTGGTGGTGGAACAGTTTGCCAAGAGAAGTTGTGGGTGCCCCATTGCTGAAAATGTTCAAAGCCAGGCTGGATGGGGCTTTGAGCAACCTGATCTAGGGAGAGATGTTGTTGCCCAAGAAAAGAAACTGCACAAATTTTCAGTTTTCATAGTGAAATCTGTAGAAGTAGAAAAATCTTGAAAAGGTAGATGAAGGCATTCCCTTAACAAAAAGCTTCTCAGTGAATGAAGCAAATGTCAGGCAGATTTAAAAAACAAGGAAATGCAATCAGTCTTCCTATTGATTTATATTTATCCTTATCTAATTCTGTATATAATCTAAATTTAAATCCATCTACCATCTAGTTCTACTATTTCCATCCACTGGAACTGAAAATCCGGTTGTTTACCCCATGCTGAATTATTCTATTTACAGATACTTCATTTATGATTAATCAGAAATTTCAATTGCTTGAGCTAGGTAGATTCATTACTAATGCACATGATGGAGCCCACTAATCCCAACCCACAGCTTTTAACGACCTCAAACTCCCTCGCTGTGTACGTGCAGATATTTTGCTTCCAAACATCATGGTTTTTACCTCACTTCCTACTCAGCCCTGTAACTGGCTACTTGATTCCTAATTATTATTAATGAATCACTTTACCCTGAGGAAAATATTCAACAAAGCAAAAGCTACCAATTGCACGTGGCTCATTAAAGCCACATTAGTTTCAATATTTGAAAGGATACTTCAAAACCATAAATAACTTATTAAACTAACTACATCATCTTCCTCCTCTCATGTGCATGTAAGAATGTATTTATTCTTGTGCATTAGCCACCATCAAAGCACAGTCATAAAATTTACTTTTTCATACTTTTTTTTTGAGAACTAGAATCACAGACATAGATTAAAATAGTCCTAACCTAGAAGAAAAAACTTAATTGTGAAAAAAATTTAAAAGGATTAATAAAAATATCTTATTTGAGTTGCACAAGTTGCCTTCAATAAATATCAGGTTTGATCACAGAATTTTTGGGGTCAGAAGATATCTCTGGGGACCATTTGTTCAACACCCAAGATGAAGGAATGAACATGTATTTCCAAATCCACCACTTGACCTGAACATCCTGGTCATTAGTACACAGAGGCACAAAAATAGCAAAATCTTTAAATTCAGCAATCTTCAGCTTCTGTGAAAGTCTTAAGTTGGAGAAGTTTTCTAAGACAGGCTGTAGTAAATGTGCTTAAAACTGAGATTCCAGATGTCTCTGGCAAATAAGCAGAAAATGCTGAAAAGGATCACCCAGTTTATGTATATGTAGTTATTATTTGGTACTCAGAATCACAAAATCACAGAACAGGTCAGGTTGGAAGAGTAGATGCAAAGCAGGTAAGATTTGTCAGTATGGCCCAAATGTTTAGACCGTCTACTGAAGGAGGTATTACAATGGTTTAAAGCAAAAAGCTATAGAAAGTAGCTTTATGCTATATAAATAGCATAAAATTTTATATAAAGCACCCATAAGAACATTCATGGTTGCAGAGAAGAGGATTCTACCTTTGCTGGTACCAGCCTGGCTGCCTGGGACAGCAGGAGAGGAAGTGCTCACAACAACCACCAGGATCCAGAATGTCAGTGCAGTGTCTGCTCAGCTTTCCTCCACTCAGCTCAGAGTCATTTCTGCAAAAACCCTTCCTCTTTCAGGCAGATATCTAGTTAATTCTACTTTGCTGGACACAGAAAGAAAAGAAATGGCCAATTGCTTCTGGAGCCCCCTGGAGGAGCAGAGCCTCACTAATATCCCTGTGCACCTGTGAGAGTGACAGTCCACTTTATAAGCTTCAACATTGAATAGCTGCTATGGGTATTTTTTTTTTCTCTGTGTGAACATAAGCACTGGCTGGTTCCAAGCAAGGAACTGAAGAATTACATCTATTTGCTGTCACTATATATTTTGTATAGCTCCCAGGAAAGACTTTAATTTGCAACACACAGGCAATCATTTTTGTCAAGTGGCCTTATTATGGTTATTACTTGTTGTATGTGGTTCTCGACACATTTATGGGAAGATCTAAGCCAGCCTAAATGACCTTGCAGTACACAGGATCACATCCAGAGAAGACATTCTTTTTCCATATTGAGGAGTGGCTCAGTTGTTTCTGAACAATTCATTACAGACATACACATTTTCAGTGAAGCTTCTGGTTTTATCGATCAAGTTTAGGCGCTTCATTGGAATAAATTAGAAAAGTGTTTCAGTGTTTTTATTATAGTTTTTGTATGCTTACTAGGGTTAAGTTTTACATTGTAAGTTTTTAATTAATGCCTTTATTTTATTAATAAAAACACCTTAATATTTTATTAAAAGTTGGCAATGTTTTATTAATAGTTGGCAATATTTTATTAATAGTTGGTACTATCACAAATAGTGATTTGTTTCAGGCTAATAACAGAAAAGCAATGCCAAAATAACATAAGAATGATAAATACAGGAAAATCAAAGCTCTCTACGGAGTACAATGCATTTCGAATTCTTATTATATCCTACAGTCAGCTGCTTTCAAAAGGTCTTGACTGGTATCCTAAAAACCACAGCAGTATAGCCTAAAATTGCAAGTATGAATATGAAAATAATACAGGAGCTAAAAGAAACTTTGTGCACATTAGTGTACTTAAAGAAAACTGTGCTTCCATTTATGACCTTAGCAAGCACAAAAATTCATTTGTATTTATAGCACTTTGGGAAGTACGGCCCTTTAGTGGCAGCAAGGCTCAATGGGAGAATTCATGGTTTAATAGCTTAATGTGCTAATAGCAACACCTATACATGGCTCAGTCTGTAATTGTGTCCCCCTGGATATGGGGACCTCGTCTGAACACATTCAAATTGTCCTAGACTGCATATGCCTGGAGCTATTTCAAGCTCATTCCACTTCATAGCTGCTCTAAAAATAAACTCAAGAGTTTTTCACTTCATTCATTTAAAAGCACTTACAAGAGGTATGCTCAGATTGGGGATTTAGTGATGTGAAATACTACAGGTCCAGTGTAATTCCTCTCCAGATAGCTTCTAGGTGCAATTCAGGAAGGAGGCAATTTGCTACCTACAGAGAACACTCAAAGTGCAGTGAAATTTTCTTACAAACACACATAACCCACGGGACCTCAGTGTCTTTGTCCAGTGGACATCACCACCCTGTGATGTCTGTCTCACAGGAAGAACACATGTAGGAATAGCTTACTACTGCTGCTATTTTAACATCTCAGTTGTCTGCATTTGTAGCCATGTCTGAGGGTTACTAGCTAAGTAGTTATGCTCCAGTTAATCCATATTAAGATTACATCTATTAAAAAAAATGCTCCCAAAGACATCCCCAAAGAGACAAGAGAACATGTAAATGCAAGAAGCAGAGAGGAGTTCTGGACACTGGATTGAGTGCCCTGTGTCCTCAGGTGCAATGACAGCGTGTCTGCAACACAGCCATTAATTTTAAGAAGCATAATTTTCATATCAGTGATTTCTATGGCTTTTGAGCTGTTTGATGCCTGTAAAAGCAATATACAGTGTAGTGGGCTTCAGAAGCTGAAGGGTTAAAGTACTTAAAATGTTATCTAAAGTATTATTTAATAGAAATATTGCAGTAGTTCCCAAATATTTTTCTTAGCTTTCTACAAAAATAAATTAATTCATTGAAATCCACTTTGGAGAGGCTGTCACTTTTTCCCATACTTGAGGAACAATTTATGAAGGAACAGGAAAGCACCAATCTACTCAAACCAGAACAGCAGAGATAAACACTTGATGCACTCTGATACACAGAGATAATGCAGGCTCAAGAGGTACAATATTGGGCATCTAGGTCTCTGAAGTGTAGAATTTTCAGCTTGAAAAGTAACAGCTTCAAGTTCTTCCAAGAAACTGAAGGAAAAGAGTTTGAAAAAGGAGAAAAAAATACAGAGGAAATAAAACTGTAATGGAAATTCCTTCTTCTGCCTTAATACATAAAAAGCTGGTTTCCTATCAGTCACAGAGGTACAAATCTCAGCTGTTCCTGAAATTGCAGGACTCTTTAACTGACAGCAAAATCTGCTCCAGCAAAAATAATTTTATTTTTTATTGTAGCCACCTTGCAACAAGCACTGTCCTTTAGAAACAAACCTTCGAAACTGAATGTTCTTTTTCTGCCTTTTATCAGAGAAGAGCAGCCCATCAGGGCTCTTTGCAGTTTCCCAGGGGTGCCTGCAGACATTAAAAGAGATGAGCAGGTCAAGGCACACTAAAGCATGAGAAAATCCCAGACAGATCACACTTGGAATTTACCTCTAATGTCCTCTTCAGGCAAATGTTCTTGCATAAATTCAACTTCATGCACACCTGTCAGTAATTTTGTAGATTAAAATATATCTATATTTTTCAGGGATGAATAGTAAAACATATAGGATAAGATAGCCTGGAAGTACAACCACATCAAGAATTTCTTACTATTGCTGCTTGTGGGTGGAACATACAAGTACAAAGCAAAATACCACTTACAAGGGGAAGAAGTAGGACCATACAATAATTAAAGTTATACTTGCAAATATTTAATATTTGGATTTTTTAAGCCTTGTTTTGCCTTGGCATATTTAAATGGGCCTGTTTCTGAGCAGTTCCTTATAAATTGACTTGTAGTATTTTCGGAAGTGCTTAGGCAGTACAAGACTCTTATATTTGAAACAGATTTAAATTTAGAAAAAAAAGCATAGATGGCTAGAGGGTCATAATTTTCGTCAGAACCACTGCACTGAGGTCATTAGTGGAAGTGACATAGGAAAGAGCATTCACAAAAGCTAAGTTCAGCCTAGCACATTTTCCAGTCCCCCTACACAGTCCTTGGGAAAGAAAACTTTCCTGGACCATTATTAGGAACAAGCAGTGTCCTGCATTAAGGGATGTTGTGACTTCCCCCAGCCTCAGCTCTGCAGTGAGTCCAGGCCCCCCACTCCACCCCTGGATTGCCCTGGGAAGTAAATGCAGCTCATGTGGAAAGGTCCCAAACAAGAAGGGAATCAGGAGGGTTGGAGTAGCTGAGAAATACTTCAGATTATGGATGCTGATTGGTGGCAGACAATTGTGTTTATGTGTGAATGACTAAAACAGAAAGTTTACAGTCCCAAGCTTAATCCTACTGTCTGCCACCTGCAACAGGTACTGGATGTGACTTTTGGCAAGACCTGGAACTAAAAGAAGTGACACACACTGAACCATGGTTAATACCAGACATGAGGCAGAGCCACCAGTTCGGATACATTGCACACCTGCAAACAGAGTGATCAAATGGAGAAAAACAATCTGTAAAATGTAAAAACAAGCTGGAAAAACTTTGTGGCACACAGCTGACATGACTCTGCCCAGTTTTCCCAGCAATGGAAAGTGAAGGCTTGAGTGAATGTGGCTTTGGAAAATCAGTGAGTGTGTGAAATAATCAAAAAAAGTAAAAGCCATAAGCTTGAAAGGTCTTAATTAAATCCCAGTATTCAAATCCATACAGGATTTTATTCAGTTCATCTCACCCATGACAAGGATCCAACATGAGGAACCATGCAGGATCAACAAGCTTTTCAATCATGTCCTTTCAGTCTTGATGGGTGATCAGGGGCCCAGCAAAGTTCACCTTTGCTCATGTCAGTAATGCTCTGCATTCAGTGGAAAGAGGAGTGAAAACATGTCATGCTGAGAAATGTAGGCTGGATTCATAACAAAATTTGGAAGAGAGTCTTAAGTAGTGTTAGATCTAGTTTTGACACTGGCACACATGAATATGTTGTCATTACTTTGGTTAATTATGCTTTAAAAAGTTTATTTTTTGCATTCAGCTGCAGAAAAAAAACCCCAAACCAGTGGATTCCATTGGTGTGGAATAGACATCAAGTACAAGCAACAGGAACAGTTTCAGTTTCATATTCTTGTTTTTGTGGGGTGTTTTGGGTTTTGTCTTGGATACTTTGTTTTTGGGTTTGGTTTGGGTTTATTTGAGGTTGTCTGGCTATGGTTTTTATTTGAAGTTTGCCAGGTTAAGCTACCCAAAACCAACATGCTATTAAAGAAATGATCAGATTTTACAATGCCAAACTATCACCCTTTGGACAGCTCTGCTGTTGACTTTAGATAATCCTCTGAGAATTCTACCCTCTCTATGGTTTCCATAATTGCAATGTTCAGTCATCTCAAAGACATTATTTCTGTCTTATTGGCTGAAATTATGCCTCCTATTTGCATCTGATAACCATTCTGATTTTGAATCTTACAATTCAGACACTTCACAGCAGTAGCAGCAAGGGCAGAACATTTTAATCATTTTGCAATGCTTTTGTTGCTGGTGTCATTTTGCCTCTCATCCCTACATGCTGTTTTTCTACATGCACATCTCACAATATGCACTCAGAACTAGAAATAAGGAAAACAACTCTAGAGTGGAAGTCAGGTTAAAGTCCTGTGTTTTAACCTAAGTGTTTTCTCATTACCAAGCCCACTTCAATGAAGTCTTAATTTTTTTCCAGTCATTCATATGGATCTAAACCTCTAAACTGCAATGGATTTGTGCCTGATGCAGTCCATAAGAGGCAAAAGAGGTGTTAATTTACTCAAAATTGTCTGCTGTTCAGGTTTTACACCACTGCTATGTCTTTTCTCTTTCTTTTAGTAAAGAACTATATATACTTTAAATTAACAATTTGGCTTTAGACTCCATAAAATTTACACATTAATTGATGTGTCTTATAAGGCTAAATAAAAGCTAAAAATACCTGATAAATTAAATTGCCATGTATATGAGAAATGCTACAAACCAGCTAAGAATGTGTGTATATATATATATATATATATATATATATATATATATCTCCAGGACAAATACTGGAGCTTGAATGGTTTGACTCCATTGACAACTCCAAGCAGCTTGATCCACAGTCTTAGAAACCTAATCAAAAGTTTTTTCTAATTCTTAGATTGAGTCTTTATTAAATTTAGATCAAAACATTATTGAACTTAAATCAATTTCTTCCCTAGAATCTTTAAGGAATGACTGACACCTGCTTTTTACATACTAGGTTGCTATCCCTTCTTCTAACTTTTTTCTCTGTTTTTTCTTTTTAAATCTTTATATTTTTATAGAAATAAATATATTCCATAACTTTTATGTATTTGTTTACTCTAGGATGCATCATTAATTTACATATTTTTTAAAATTGTTAGAGTTAGACACTTATTATAACAGTTGTCTAACCCTTTTCTAAGGAATTTATATGTTATCTTTTTTTACAATCTACCTCAATATCAGGTTTTTCTTCAGCTAGAATGAGGCTTTTCCTTTTTGACAATAACATTCTAACATTAACTGATATTTTGCTGCCTTCCTGCTTTAAGGTACAGATCCCTTCTTTTCTCTGTTTTATAGTATTCTCTTTTGTGTTTGTATGTTTTGTTTCTCCTCCCTAATAGAAAACTTCTTGTATTTTCTTTGTTAATTTAATTATCTTGATTTTGGACTCCATTTCTTGAGTGGCTGAATTTTTATTTTTATTTTTTTTCTGGCCGTTTCTTCTGATCTCCTTGCATGAAACACTGTCAAAATGTTCCACAGGGTGGAGAGAAATCTTCTGCACAAAAATTGGCTGACACAGTGTCTATGCACACTTTACCTACCTGGCTGCAGCCATGGTATTCCTGAAGGGAATTCCCAGGAGCAGAGGGACACAGAGGCACACACAGAGCAGAGAATACAGGCACACACATCATGTTTATCATCTCAGACCACTTTTTATGCATGAAGATCAATGGAATTGAGTTCCACTCATCACTCTGCTTTGCACTTCTGTGCTTACGCTGTGCAGGAAGCATCTTGCAGTCCTGACTGATGCCACACTTATGTCTGCTGCATCTGATCTCCTTGTCACTTGTCACTGTTAAATACATATTTTGGCTTGAGTCTGGTGTAGCCATGAGCTTTCTCTGCTGATCATTTATTTCCCATTGCCTTGTTTATGTTAGTTTCCTGTTCAGTTTATGGTGGCAACAGCTTGTACAACCTCTAGTTCATGTTTGTGTGATCAGAGTGGGGCAAGCTAAATGCTCAGAGCAAAAACACAGAGCTAAATGATCATGCAGAGGATCATTCTGCTGTTCTTCAGTGCTCTGGGTTGGAGACTCAGTACAGGCACAGGTATTTATATATATAGGTATATATATATATATGCCAAGAGCTGTCTAGAAGTCAAAGGTTTTAAGTTAGCAATTCTTGCATGTGTAAAGTCTTTGAAATAACAGAAGTCAAAACTAGTATTTGGCAATATGAGGTTGTATAGACAATATAACTGGTCTAAGGTTGATTTAAATTTAATCTCAAAGTCAAAAGCATGAAATTTAACAGTTAAATTAACACATATCTGAAATATTTTATACAGACCAAAGTAGATAGAATCCATTAATTGATTTTGCTGGAAAAAAATCAACTCATATCACTTGGGAAATCTACCCTCTCAAAAAGACTGAAAATCTGAGAGGTATTAATGCCTACTAAAATAAATGGAAATTGCTGATGTTCTTAGAAACAAACCCCATAGAATTGCATTATCTTAATTTACAGGGGGTTTTTTTATTGTTTTTTTTAATGCATTTACTATTCTTATTATAAAGTCCAACAGAAGGTCAGTATCTTGCAAAACAGCAAAATTTCATCTTCATGTGACAACTACTTTAGTCACAATGACTTTCCTTCTCAGAAAGTTATTCTACAATGTACTGAACATTGTTAGAAACTGGCAATGGG
Source organism: Parus major (assembly GCF_001522545.3). Taxonomy (NCBI): domain Eukaryota; kingdom Metazoa; phylum Chordata; class Aves; order Passeriformes; family Paridae; genus Parus; species Parus major. The sequence goes on along the minus strand of NC_031769.1, from coordinate 10,941,305 downwards.
ACTGTGAAATATTATCAGAGAAAAATTTTCCAACATTGCCTTTTATAGTATTTTCTGCATGCTATGAAAGGCACCTGATTTTACTAAAGTTGGAAAAAGAGCTTGGATTTTTATTCCAGAAGAGAATGGTAACACCAGAACTATTCTTCTAAAGTTTCTTGAAGTAGTGCATTTGCATATCTTCCAATGTTACTCAATATCTGTTGGGAAGGGAAATACTGAACCAAGATGAAAATCTCAGAGCACTGTTTATGTGCCAATACATGGAATTAGTTGTGAGTGAACACAGCCCTTCCAGGGGATGGATCATTCACTCATCCTGATTATTAGAGAAGCACTTCAGGAACATCAGTGTGTTCCAGTGTCCTTGACAGGTGACCAAATAACTTTTACATCTCTAGTGCACAGCAGTGCCAGCTCAGCCTAACCCTTACCACAGGCACAGGCTGATACAGAAGTAAAAATAGGCTTTTCCCATTTAAGGCAAATTTCCTTCTCCTCTGATCAGCAGCAAAGGGAACAGTTAGTGTTCAACAGACCTTTGAGTTTTAGAGGTAAAGACTTTTCTCTGGCCTTATGCAGCTTATCTTGGATTCCATATATTAGTACTTAAAAGTCCATTAATCCTAACTGAATGTGCTTTACTAGAAACTTTGAAATAAAAAGTCAGGATTACTGCTGAACAAAACAGAGGGAACAGACTTCTTACCTGATATTCCCCCTGACATTTCAGCATCCAGCCTCTCTCAAACCATGTAGCTGCAGCAGCAGAGATAGGGAGATATGGAGTGACTGAGTCACCTCTGACATTTATTTTGAGTCATGAAAATAATATTATGCATTTACAGTGCAGTAATTTTTCAAATTTAATTTATCCCTGTGGACTTCTCCAGCATTCTTCTTATCAGGTGATAAGACTGAGTTTTGTTCACATTTATTTTCCAGCCATGCTTCACAACCACTTGAAGGTTTCCCATTCAGGAGGAAGAATTTTGTTAGGGCACATGGACCAGTCAATCTATCCATGCCAGTGAACTGCAGGAAAGGCCAGAAAATGGTTCAAGTCACTGATGCTCTGGCCTAGCAGTCCATCACTGAAGAGAGAAAACATTATTAATGCATTAACTTTCACTTAGTACTGGAATAAGTGGATATACACTGTGTGAGAAATACCAAACCACTAACATAGAAGAAATAATTTTAGTTTAAATTCCTTCAAATTTTCAGTTGGTTTTCATACTGAGTAATTTTTTTCTGTTAATCCAAACACCATTACCAGCAATAGGCAACTGATTTCTCCAGACAGTGTTTTTCTGCTCTCAATTAATTTTGCTCATCAATTTACAGAAAAATTCCAAATATGCAATATCTTCATACCAAATGGTATAAAGTTTTGCACTAAAACTTGAGCTACACAAAATCCATTCTGTGGTATATATAAACTAAAATAATATAATCACAATCTATTACAGCTACTGAGGTAACAAGAATTGTGATTTCACATGCAAAGAAACTGTGAAAGTCTTATTAAACAGAGCCTTGCTGCAGTTTCCTAGTGTCTTCTTTATTTATTAACTTTCACTGCATGTCTCAAGTCTTAGAGCAAGAATTGTGATATTTAATTTTTGTTAGAGCTCTTTCTCAAGAATTTAATCCATTTTTTCTTCCATTACCATTTTGTGTCAGGTTCTAATTTTTGGATGTAAATTTACAACAAATCTTATACCATCTCCTATATCAGCTGTGTGCTATGACAAAAGGCAAAAAAACAGCCTTTCTACAAAATATCTACATAGCACTATGCTACCCACTCTAGCATATGTCAAGCTTGTACAAAATGTGGCAAATTATTTCACCCAAATACTTTGGGCTAAAGTTCTACAAATGTTTTGGTGTCTTGATGTTAAAATTCAATAAACTAATAAATTGAAAGATCACTACATTTCTGGCCAATATAACAAATATCTAGAAAATATCTTTCACTTGAAAAAAAAAATGTTAATGGCCTTCTTGAACCAAAATTCTTATGATTTATGGATTAAAAATGAACTATTCTGAAATAAAAATGTATTTGTGAGGCAAGGTATAGATTTCCACTGTTTTAATATATCAGTTGAAAGCCTTATGTCACAGCTGATGAAAAAGTCCACCTAGGTCCTGTAAGAGAAGGGCAGAAGGCACCCCATGACTACTCTGCCTCTAGTCTAGTTTTGCAGGTAAACTTCTGTTGTCCTCCCTATAAAGTGTATGTGCAACCAGATTTGGGTTAAATTTTCAATTTATAAGCTAATTCTTTGTCAAATGTTTATAGGTCCTGTAAATAGTCACCCTTACAGTACACCCTTTGACAAAACAAACTACAGACTGCTTCAGCAGATGGAGTGGATGAGCTGACAGAACAGGCAAGAGGGCTCAGGGCCTCTAACATCCTCTGAGATCTCTTTAATGAGCCTTTGACTGTTTCTTTATGTGTGGAATGAGAACTCTTACTGCTTTTCCTGCACAGCTGTACCACAGCTGTGATTATTGGATTACTCATATAGTTTTTGTGCTTGTCTTTCTATGAAGATTTTCTCATTTGAACATCCTTGAGCATATGGGTCTAAATATGACTTCTCAAAATGTATCTGCATTTCACAGACATTAAAGCAAAATTTATTGAGACAATAGTATTTTGTCTACAGGATAAACCTGAAAAAGGTTTCTCTGTATCATAGTAAAAATTGGTTTTCTTTCCAGTGTTAATCCAAGGAGCCTTCCTTGTTTGCCGTGACGTTCTCCCCAGGAGTGAGATGTCAGCAAGGAGCATGGTGGCTTTGTTCTGGCTGGTTCCTCCCTGCCCTGGCCAGCAGACTGCTCACACACACAGTGCACAGCAGCTCTCCTCTGCCTGGTTTTCCTTCAGGGTGAGCTAGACTGGGTCAGTGTCATCCCTGCAGCTCCCCTTCCTGGGGTGTTTGCACAATGGACATTATCACTGAGACCACCAGATATGTCTCATTGTAATGACCCTTGGAGGTCCACTAGGAACTCTTGGTTTTGTAGAAGAGTCTAAAGATTTTTAAACCTTTTATAAAATGGCTAGAAGAATACAGTATTAACCTAGTAGATCTAGGTGAGTCAGAAGACACTCTAAGGCCTAATCTAGGGGGGAATAGCAGCTATGATGTCAAAAGATGGGTTCTTTCTGTTACTTGTATCTTTACCATAAAGTGGAAAAGGAAGGACGAATTCCTTTTCTGTCTGGTGAAAGTATAAAACAGATTTTGTAGCGTAGGAATTAGGGAATTGGAAATTTAAGAGAAATTACTTTTGAAACATGATTCTTGTCATAAGGTTTAAGATTATTTAATGTAGAAATCAGAACTTTTCCCTGTAAAGATCATATCCAAAGATTTACCTATATTAGCAGAGTTAACTAAACACCACATAAAAAACCCTCCAGAAGTCCCATTCTCCTTTTTTTTTTTTTTTTCTTTCCATGACTATATAAATCTTGTTCTGCAGAACAGTGCAGATTCAAAAGATGGGCTGAAGCTTGTTCTTGGCAGTAGACAGATGACCAGAATATTTTGGCCAAGTGACTGCTTGTATTTTGAATTTCTCAAGCTTCAGATAAAGTGACTGGAGAGTGGATTTTAATGTTTAATGTTTTTCTACACATTAAGGAATTTTTTTTGTTGTTGTGGTATTTCAGTGTACCTGAAGACCCTCTGAAAAGATGAATGAATATCAAACAGTCTGTACTGGAGACATTTAACTCACAGGGTTAGCACCTGGAGGTCAGGGATGACACTGTGCTAGACAATAATCCTGCCCTATTTGTGGGCCAACTACTATTAAATAAAAACCTTCATCTTCCTCATTGATTCCTCCACATGGTCTGTTGCAAAGTGCTTCATCTTATACTCTTTCTGTGCACACTTGGCAAGGTGGCTCTGCCTTGCTCTTGGACTGAATTTGTTGGTACATCTAATACCCAACAATTCTTCTTATCTTCTTGTTTGTTATGGCTTGTTTGGGTTTGTTTGTTTTGTTTCCCCACTTCTGCCACCTATATTGTCTCAAATATCTTCTCAGGCAAACACTCAGAGGCACTCAGAATTTAAATCTAGCACAAAGGCTTGATAATGTAATTTTTACCTGTGATCAGGGATCATTGGACAAAACAAACAAACAAACAAACAAAAAAACCCTCACTGAGCTGGAAGTGAAATTATATTATCTCCCTTTAGACAGAACTTTGAAAGTCTGAGTTGTACATCTCTGATGGCTAATCTGTAGTAGTGACTGGTAAAGTTACAATCGCAGGGCTGTACCTTCTCTTTAAAGTACTTTTACCACATTGTATTAAAGCTTTTGATTAGATTGTAGCACAAATGTAACAGTTCTGATTCTTGCTATTGAACTGTGTGAATATAACCAGTTTCTTAATTTATGTTGTTAAACATTTTGTGAGGAAATTGCCTATTGTGTTTTGTTGTGGTTTTCATTAATATAATGTAACTCAGCTTTCTCTAAGATTAAAATCAAAGATGAATAACTTTGTGCTCAGCTAGAGCATGCCATTTGCTAATTCATCTGAGATCAATAATGTTTGAATGAATAATTTAGTAAACCACTGTGCATCATTTTCAGCTGCTTTATTTTCTTCCACAACTTACACTTATTTGCAAAAAAATATACAGCATTTAAAGAGCAAGGGAAAATAAATACTTTCTCTTTATTTTCTTTTATTTTCTTTTCTTAGTAAGCAGAAAATTAATTTGTGTTTTTTAATTCTGACCACATGACTGAAAAATCAGGAATTTATAGTATCAATATTTTCTTTAATTAAATAATTCTTTGGACTTTCTTTTTCCCTTTTTTTTCTTGATGATTGCTTCTATGATGCTCATTGCATTCCTGTGCAAATAAGTGTTTATGAACAGCAAATGTAATGTTGAAAAACAAAGGCTGTTTCATATGTGCATGGTAAGTGTAACACCAGTGTAACAGTTGTCAGACAGATTGATCTTGTGTAGCAAGCCCAAAATGCCTGAAAGAAATTGAATATATGCAAAACACAGTTAAACCAAATTACCCGGCACAGGTCATTCCAGAGTGTGGTGCCTCTTTCAGGATCATTTAAGACTGAACTGATCAAATCATGGGATCAGATAGGAAAGATCTCTCCAATGAAATCTTTTTTCCCACAATGGGATTAATGCACTTTTAAGGGAGGGTTCTAGCTAGGGAGATATGGATTAGGATGTTTTTGAACTCAGGAGTAAATTGGAATTATATTACCATAATTATTTCTGTGTTTTCTTCTAATAATTAGTCTGTGGGCCAAAAAGGTGGGATGAGGGGGAGAAAAGGCCAAAAGTACTATGAATTTTGAAAAGAGCTTCAGGTAAGGAATGAATGAATGAATGGATGGATGGAGACATTAATTCAAACAGAATTTGATCTGTTTTTATTCTAAGACAGATATCTCAGAAGCTTTACTGCATAAATGATTTAAGAAGACTCCTGCTAATGTCACCTCTTCACTGCTTGCCTTGCAGTTATTTTGATGACTTCTTAAGGATATACTTTCAGATTCACGAGATAATGCAAGTCTTGCAACTTTCATCCTCACTTTAAAGAAAGAAAATATAACTTCTAATGCTTATGGCTGCAGATAATAAGTAGAAAACCATTCTGTGCATTTCTTTGATGCACAGAACTTAAACATCTCCTTTTTATTGCCACACTTTTAAGAGAGATCCTTTGGGAAATGCAGAAAAGTGATATACTAGGATTGCCATTTGCATGTTATGGGATATTTCACAAAAAAACCCAAACCAACCACCACCACCACAACACAACACAGAAAAAACCAAAACCACCAAACCCCCCCGGAAAAAAAGAAGGAGGTTTGTGACACTCTAGACCTGAATTCTGGACAATGTTACCTTAGGACACCCTAGATAGCACTTGGTTACTACCCTTAGGCAAATGAAGTAAGTCCATTGCATAGTGTAATTAGGTTAACATATGCTCTGATCTATTGGATTAACTGCTTAAAGTGATATATCATTTTTCTCCTCCTTTATAAAAAGAGAAATCTGACTGAGGATTGCATACCTCACTCTGGCAGTAGTATTTAGCACCATAATACTTGTGTCCCTTCTGGATTTAGACCACGGATATGGGAAGGAGAGTATCATCTACAGCAAATAGATACCCTATATTGGTGTGAATAGTTTTTATAGTATTTGCAATTTATTCCATATTAGACTCTGAAAACTCTGCCTTTTCACAGATGGTTAAAAAACAGGAAGAACTATAATCTAGTATCCAGTGTTAATGTTATACTTTGTCTTTATTAAGTGGAAGGTTATTGATTTGAATAATTGCATTGCATGACATGTCATTACCTTGTGTCAGTGAATTAATGCAAACAAAATACCTGGGAAGAGAAAATTAGTTCAGTAATACTGCTGATAGTCATAACGATGTATTGATTACATATTAGCCCAATAAGATATATAGTTATATGCAGTATATTAGTTATACATTGATATCCATAAATATTTTTTAATATTGTGTCTAATTGTCCAATTATACTTTCTGTTTGTAATCAACCTATAGGGAATTCTCACTAGTGATTAAATGTGTATGGTCTTTTTTTTACATGTCTGTGCATTTGTTTTCTTTTGGATTACAGAAATATCAGAGTCAAGGTGTCCCTGTAGCTGATCCTACTAGCTACATGCTGAGCAGAACTTTTACCTACAAGGGAAATTTTGCCTTGGGCTCTTTATGAACATAATTCAGCTGAACTATGTTACTGGTAAATTATGTGTAAACAACTTCATTTTAAACTGCATATTACCCTTTTTGTATCAGTGACATCCTCTCTTCCTTGCCTTTATTTGTCCATGTCAGACATTTTCTGGTGTATATCTGAAAACACATTTCATTTCAAAACTGAGGTCTATTGTAAAATAAGCACAAAAAAAGCCTACAACATGGGATTTTAAACCAGCCACTGTGCAGCATTTCTTCAGAGATCTACAGACATAATTACATACAATTCAGCACTAGCCAGTGTAATTTGGAGGCATTTTCATGTCTCAGGTGATTCAGGTTTTTGGTGCCAGATTGTTTTCTATGAGAGGAATTCCTCCCCCAGTGGCAGCACTGTCAACAACCCTATTTGTCTGCCTGACTGAAGTATTTACAAATTATTTTAGATTTCCACATTAACATGATGCAGAATAACCTTTTACATCCATTATCAAGAGTATATTCTAAACACAAACATCTAATAAATGCATCAAGGCACTTCTTATGCAGCCCTTGGCAATACAGGTGATGCCAGATAGAACAGCTCCGTTGGGTAGCTGTAATCTTTTCATCTCTGGTTTAAAAGCCTCTTTTTCTGTTGCCTGCAAATGTCAGATACTAACCAATACATACAGATAGATTGATTTAGGCAGACATCATAAGTGTCTTGTTTAGTCAGAAAAAAAATCAGGAATCACAGGGGGAATAACTCTTACAGCTAGTACTAAAACAATAGACCTGAATGACTATTGTGGAACAATAGTCACATTTGTACCACATTTGTGATAAACAAGCTAACTTGGATAACAGAAATTGTCTTTCTGTGCAGCATCAAGCTAAGAATAAAGCTCATTTACTTTGCTTCTTGTCAAGATATAGGGTGTACACCAAATTTTTAGGTGTGCTAGATTACCATTTAGCCTTCTCCCATGAATCTAAGTAGGTCATCCCTGAACTGAACTGAAAATACTACAGCATAGTGTATTTACTATTGCAACTCAGGCAAGAAAATTCTTCCTAGAATTGCTGCTTGGTTTTTTGGGGGGTTTCCCCCCCCCCCCCCCAGTTCTAGTAGTTGATTTAGAAATATCTCATACTTTTCTTTGACATCCTCATGTCCTAAGACTGACATATGGAATGGTTAAGTGACAACAGCAAATTTACTTATGGATTACCATATCCATGGTAAGAACAAATATGAAGCAGAGGGAGGACATCAGTAGCATTTCACATGCTTTAACTGTCTAGTAACAGATTCCCTGAAAGTTTTTGACATAATTTATGCCATTATTTTACACTGTCAGGTGTATTCCATGACAGTTTAGCAACACCTGGAAGCAAAAGAATTAAGATATTGAGTTCTGAATACAATTACAAGGCCTCTACCACTATATTTTGGGCACAGTATTACTTAGAAAGTAATTACTTAGAAAGATTACCAAAGGAAAGCTACATTAATTTGAAGCTCAAACCTGAGTAGTGCAAGTTTACTGTAACTTGTAACCTAAAACAATGAATGTCAGTGTAACCAGTATGACAGACAGAAAAATGGGATAAATCTCACTGAAAATAATTTTAACTCTCCAAAAATCAAATATTTACACTAAATTACTGTATGGTTAATGGAGACAGTTAAGCATTCCAGGAAGTGCAATATAGTTGACAGTGATACCTGAGAGACCAAAATATGACATTTAAGGTAGGTAGAAAAAATAATCTTGTCAAAATACTTGTGGAAGTGTCTATGGAAACAGGATATGAATATAATTCAGACACCTAAACATTGGTGAGTAGTGATATTCAAGGAATCCTTATCAGGATGACATTATGTCACTGGATTTGTGAGTAATCCAGCAGTAGAAAATCTGACAGGAGACCTGAGAGTACCTCAGATGTTAGAGGTTGCAAATTATTATCAAACTGAATCAAGACATGAACTTAAAAAAATAGAAAGTAGAAAAATAATCCTAAAATACTGAAATAGTTTGAAATTAAAAATCTCAACCCCTCAGGTATCAGTTTTGGGGTGGGCACTGTTAACATCTTTGTCAGTGAGTTGACAGAGGGATCCAGCACACAATTCGCTGACAACACCAGGCTGTGAGGTACAGACACCCTGGGGGCAGGGATGCCATCCAGAGCAAGAGGTGAGCACATGGGAACCTCCTGAAGCTCAGAAAAGCCAACTGCAAGGTGCTAAACCTGGGTCTGGGCAATCCAAAACACAAGCACAGGCTGGACAGAGAATGGATCAAGAACAGCCCTGAGTAGAGAATCTGGAGTTTGTTGTCAAGGAGCTCAACTCTACACAGCAGAATGCACTCACAGCCCAGGAAGCCAAATGTGGGCAGCATTAAGAGAAACATGATCAGCAGGGCTTCTTATTGAAATGAGTGTTCTTTAAGGACCCTTTCAACCCAAAACAGTCTACAATTCATGAAAAAATATTCAATAATATAGTACCAGAGCTATGCCAAGATTATATCTGATAAACTAGAGTGAACATAAATCTGGGAGTCAGCATAACAAAGAGTTATATGTTATAGATGAGATACTTTAGAATAAATAATGGTCACTCTCTTGCAGGTTTTTCAGCTGCGTGTTTGTAAAGGCCTCGTGATGCTTTATGCCATCTCAGGACTCTCAGCTTCACTGGAGAGCTCCATTGAGGAGATCTGGGCAAATAATTGTACAGACAGAAACTCCTCAGTGTTGTGAAAAATGTGGTTTTGTCTTTCCCTCTTTCGTAGATCTTCTCTCCTCCTCTCACCTTTTTGTTTCTTTTATACTCTAACTACAGTCCAACATTTCTCCAGATCCAGAACATCCTATGGAAAGGGAAGATATAGAGAGGATATATTATCTCTAATTAGGAGGGTGAGTTAAGATTCTGCCCAGGTCCAGATGTAAAGTTTTGAGCAGCCCAAGCTCCGTGTAATTAAATTACAAAATTTCTTTGACTGCATGTGGTAATGAATCCTTTGATTGCTCAAAATTTATTTTAATTTCAACAACTGTTGTAAATGAAAATTTATCACAAGTGCAGGAACATCCTTAACCATATGACAAATATTTCAGGTGTTGATAATAAACAGTAATGTTAGGAAATATTCAGGAGTAAAATGACATAATTTGGAGAAGCTTCTGACTTGTAAAAGATTCTGCACTGATTGAGGAAGTGGATTTTGAATGAAGATTTTGCAAAGAACTATATTAGGATGAAAAAGCAGAAAACCTATTAAGGACTCCACATGCTTATTCTTACTATTTTCTGCAGATGTAGGCCGTTAAGGATTATGCAGAACATTATAGTTAATTCAACTATTGAATTAATAGGTTTTGGAGACTCTAAATTCTCCAAAATATGAGTACTAAATTCCTTGAGGGGTTGGAGGAGCTGCACTGCTTAATCATTTAAAATATATTGTCTATGACTGTCAACTATGTTTTGTATTTCTGCCACTTTTCAAGAGGACAACATTTGATGGCCTTTCTAATCAGGAATAAACTCAGGCAAGACTGAGTCAAAACTTCAGATTACACCAGCTAGTAGTAAAATTCAGTAGTAGAATCTCTCAGTCTCACCAGGGAATTCACTTTTTCTTGCTAATTGCTTTGGTCTCCTTGATATGGTCCCTGCTGTGCTGCTTATAAGCCTGACTGATATCCTAGAAATGCCTTCTAAATGACTTCCTTATCAGTGACAAATTCTTTTAGCTCCCTGGAGGAACAAGGAAGAGAGTTGTTTTATCCTCTTTCACTAAAACATGAAGATTACTAATGCTTTTCCAAAAATGTATGCACCAACTGACCAAAATACAAATATTATGACAGTCTTATTTTGATATTGTTTTCCACAATGAAAGTTGTTTTTTTGTGGGTTCAATGTTGAGTCTTACTCAGACTTCTTTGAGAAATGTCAGGGGCACAAAATGAAGAAAAACATGCTGCAAGAAATGGCTGCATGATATTGCTGATGCCTTGTTTCATTGCTATTTTTAAGGAAATGGTTTGGGAAAGAAGTTGAAAAGAAAGGAGAAATGGAAACACACAGTGAGAGGATGAACCCTCAGAAGGAAATTACAGCTCTTCCTCAGTAAACATCCATTTCTCCCTTCACAGTGCATCCCATCTTCTTCATTCTGCCTGTTCTTAAAACTGTTTAAAATATTATCCCAGTCTTTAATTTACATTTGTTTGCTTTCTGAGTGGTTTTGGTTCTCTGTGTCCTGGATTTAATCAAGAAAACCTATGCAACCTACTAGACAATCATGGTGATTTTCCCCACCTTTTTTTGCTTTAGGAACATCCAAGTTTGATTTCTCCATGAATCATAATGAAGTTCCAGCTTTGGAACAATAGATTAGGAGTGGCACTGCAAAATATGGCTGTCTTGGTTTGTTAAATACTGGATCTGAAAGGAAAACTTGAGGTTGTATTGACAGATCAGAAAATGAAGTTTTTAATTGTACTCAAAGTAGGCACTGTGTGATACATGTTTCCTTCCAGAGTCACCTGTGAGGAATAAAGTTTGATATGTGTCAGTGATGTTTGGTGGCTACAAGTCACCTTAGAACAGAATGAGAGGTTGTCAGTGACTTAGCATTGCAGCTAAACTCAAAGGGAGAGCTGTGATACTCACTGGAAGCCGTGACAAAAACTTTAGGCTGGGAAGGATTTACCAAAGCTTCAAGCTATGCCTCCTTCATATCTGTAGAAATGCAGCTCTTTTCACAAACTCCAGCTCTATCCAGTTTGATATTTTTGGCTGCACAGAGGGATATTTCCTTCCACTTGTAGCATAAATGTTTCCATGACAAATATGTTCTTTATTGGGATTATGCCAATAATTTCCCTTAGCTCAGGTCATTCTCTCCCATCTATTTTCTTTGCTTCCTTGAATGAATCACCAAACAGTCTTAGCTTCAATCTCCAACTGTTCCAGTTTAAACTGAGAATCCCTTGTATCTCTAACTGATAAGAAACCATTTTAAAAAGTGAGCAGTTCTTATTATCTTCAGCAGAGGTCAGTGGTGCAGTTTATTATGATTTTAGTTGTCCCAAGAGTACATTGAGACCAAGTTTCTCAACACTGGTTATCTAAACCAGGTGGCCTAAGGCTCATAATCGCTTGTCTTTGAGTTGTCAGAGATGAATAGCAACAAATTCATCATGCCAGGTTTACTGATACAATCAGTATTTTTAATAATAAGATTTGGGAAGGTTTACTTACCAATAAACAGTGGAAATTTCTTTCATGTTCTGTTCCTAAGCCATGTACTCGTTTCCAGACTGTCACTGAACAAGATAGTTAATATTCACTTTCTCTGTGTTTATAAATCTTCAAGATTCTAATGTGTGGAGTGTTAATTTGTATTATGATTTATTTACTCCATCTCTTCTCACTGAATGCAAGCTTGGCTTTTGCACAGGTTAGATTTAGTTTTAGTCCTGATACTGTGCTGGGGAATAATGTCCATTGGATCACTTCTTTCTGCATAAGAACATGAGCACTGGGCAGAATAGTTGCCAGGTATTTTGGAGACACTGACATCTGTCTAATAAATATAAAGAGACTTTAAGAAGACCAAACCCTTCCAGCCTAAAGTACAAGTCCAAAGTTGGGTGTTACAAAGTCTTCCTCCTCTGCTCTCTGCTCATTGAATCATGCTTTCATTCTCAATTACTGTAAAGACTTCAAAGGACAGCTTTAGATAAAATAGGCAACTACCTGAATAATACAAAAAAAAAAAATAGAACTCCAGTTTACAGCCTGATCCTAAGATAAAGCACAGAGAGATATTAGTGTAGGAAACACAGCTGAGATAATCTCTTTCCTCTGAGCAAGAGATCATAAAATGCAGCCTTTCTGTGAAACCTTGGGAGAAGCTGGTGGGCTGGAGGCCCAGCTCCATGCAGAGGAGCTGTTCTGGGATGGATCGTGGTGGGGCACTTGTTCTGTAATGCTGCCTCAGGACCCTTTTGGGAAATATGAGTCTTTTATGCTTGCTAAGCATAGCCAGAGCAGCCAAGCTTCATGTGTCTGACAGGGAAGAATAATGTGTTTAAATTACACTTGAGAGAAAATCACAAGTGCCAAAATAACCAGGTTGCATTCTGTACTTGGATTAATTATAGGGGTTCATCTATTAATTCTACATTTCTGAGATAACTGCTGCATGGTAACAGTGCAATACTTTTTAATTATTGCATCAATCCAAAGAAGAACTGAATTTGTCCCATAAGCCTATTACACTAGAGTTCACCAAAGAAAATCCTTAATAACTGGACTGAGGATACTGAGTTGGTTCAAGAGTACAAGTGGTATAAAAAAGAAGTGTATAACCTCTGCTAGCAAATATGTTGGTCTTACCTGGAAGTGTTCATCAGCAAGCATCTCTAGCCCTAACAAGGGATACAGATATTGATGTCTGTGTTTTACAGGATAGAAAAAATTTTGTCAAAGTCAAGAAGCAAGCCTGTGGTATAAATTGGTCAATTTGTAGATCTGACTCATCAGTCCACAGCCCCACCATATACAATGTCCTGTAGGCTATGCCAGCTCTGCAAACTAGCTGTTAGAGTAGAAAACAATGACTGCAAGCAGCACAGCCAGCAGTTTTTAAGAGAAAAATCTAAATAAAATATATTGTAGTAATAAAACAAATTAGCAGCTGTTATCCCGAGGCAACAGCAATGAAGCTCTCACAAAACAGGCCTTTATTAGAAGTAGTAACAGTAATCATAAGTTCAAGTTTAACTAAGTGAGCCATTAAAAGTGTAATGCTGAAATGAACTGAACCAAATGACAAAGTAAAACATGCCTGGGGCAATGAACAGGTTTTTAATTTGTTTAACTTCCATCTCTCTGGTGTCTGGCTCTAAAAAATGATGTGACAAAAGACTCCTCGCTACATTCTAGTCTGAACACTAAATAAATTAGTAAAAGCAGCAGTAACAATAGCACATACAGCCTATTCATCTCCCACAGTGCTAACATCACCAGTCCTCTCTGGCTTTGTGCTCTGGCTGTCCATTATCCAGGGAAAACCACAGTCCCTCCTGCCATCAGGGGGGTGTTTGCATGCAGTCACAGAGACCTTCTTACAGCAAACACCTATCAAACCCCTTGTTCTGCCACAGTTTGTCATGAGAGGATGCTAAGCTCAAATTTAGCAGAGAAATCACATCAGAAATTTCTTGTACCAACTCTTTTTTCAATTTACACGTTCTAGGGGGGAATACTGCTAGTGTGGACTGCTGTGAGGGTGTCACCACCCTGCAGGCACATCCAGGCAGGCCTGGCATCTCCTGGACATGGTACAGGCTTATGTCATTCAGAGCAGCTCAGGATATGCTCAGAAATTGTGACCACAAAATTAGAATAGAAAAGAACATCAAATTACACTACAGACACATTTTCCAAACTTCACTAGACCACAGCATCCTGTAGAAATTTTATTCTAGCATTCTCTAAGATAAAATGGTGGTTATTCTGCAGTATAATCATGACAAAACTCATTTCATTCATATTTACATCCTTGATTTTAATTTTACTGGGTTTTGCTCCCACAATCCTGTTTTGCTTTTGTGAAAATATAATTTCTTACTTCCCAAAATATTAATGAAAATAGTACCAGAGAAATAAAGGTAACTATGGTTTTCATATAGCATTTGTTAAACTATTTTAAATATTGTAAATAGTTATTTCCATCACCAGGCATACCGGAGAAAGTTAACTAGAAAAAAAAACAACATAATGACTTTCAAGGATTTGCTGAAGGCAAAAAATTGCATTTTATAAATCAAATTCCTTAAAAATGCTGACTTAGTTTCAAAATAATTTTCTCTACTTATCTTCTGAGTTTTTCCTTGCTGTGCTAGAAATTGTACAGTGAGCTCTATATGAGCTGTGAAAATGGATTTGTGATTTTTTAAGCTAGCAAATCTAAACCAAAATAGTATTTGCCATTAAAAAAACAAAACAAAACAAAACAAAATAACAAAATCCCCTGCATCAACAGCTTCTGATGTTAAAAACAACAAATCTGACTAGCCAAAATCGTATTATTACAAACATCATTACACAATGTAGGCTCTTATATTTTTTTACTTGATTTATGAGTCAGTGAAATAGTTTCCTCTTGCAAAGAACTGCATGCTAGTCTAAATGTAAATAACTCCAATAAAATCGTTTTTGGATTTGCCTGGAATACTAGGAGTTAGGAGAAAAAAAGGAGGAGAACTGATTGGTTTATTATGACAACTTCATGGTGTTGCAGTCTTTAGAAGGGGGCAAGAACAGCTGTAAAGTGTGACCCAGCTCTGCCTATTGCAGAGTACAGGACTCACTGGGAAAAAATATAGATAAAGGGCAACAGCTGTTTACCTCCTTGTCTCTGGCAACCTGGTGTTTTATCCAAAGTGTTTCATGGATCAAGCCCATTATGAAAAAACTCTGTTCTTAAACCATGTGTGTTAAGTATCTTCTCCTGTAGTAATCTGGATATTAGCACCAGCTTTTTTCTACAGGTATAAACATGTTTTCACAGAATTTCTGAAAAGAAAAATAGGAATAAACAGAAGTGGATTTTCAGAGCAGCTGAAAATTAAATTGAATTCCACTTAAAGAAGAAAGATCAAAATCTTATTAGCCTTTTCATCTGCTGGCTAGCTCATTTATATTCACATCTTGTCTAAATACTTAGAACTAACTTCAAAAATTGTAGGCACATCTATCTAAACCAGAACTTGTTACACAGATTTTTAAATAATATTTCCCTGTAACTTCTAATGTGTAAAAATGTTCTGAAAAATATTATACATTTCAAATATTTGGTGAAATGTATGCAGAAAAAAATGTGTTTTTAACTCTACCACTTTTCCATGTTCACAAAGTGGTTTTTCAGGTGTGCTATCATCACAAATGTCATAACTACAAGATCCAAATCATGCCTTTGTTTTCTGTGATTAATGTTAAAAACCCCAAGTAACCCATATTCAGAGATTGGCAATTTGTGATGATGCATATAGTGGTCCCTGAAGGAACTGAATTGAAGGAGAACCTGTCTGCCTAAAGGGGAAAGTCAATGCACTATTCCTGAAAGCAAAATTCACAAGTCCTCACCACCTCAGGAGTTATTTTCCTGTAAGAAAAATTTAAATTCTGGTCACAACACTGATTTCTTTGAACAGAGAGACGACACCATACTTCACTGACTGGTGTTCTCTTCATGTTTTGTTACCATTTAGGGCACAAAACTTTCCTTGCAGGGGACATGGGGGGATATTCATAGCTGAGAGTTTGCTGTGTAGTGCATTTTCTTTCTGAGTCTCTGAAAAACCTGGAATGCCAGAAGGCTCTGTGGTTTCCCTGTGAATGGGAAACAGGAAATATTCTTTGTGGTTACAGCTGTGTTGGTGAATAATGGCTCCTCAGCTCGTTATCAGGTCTAGTTCCCTACAGTGTGCACTGAGAACAAAATGTTATTTGATTCCCAACCTCCCTTTTTGGGAAGAACCTGTTAGTTTGGATATAGTTCACTACAGAAATTGCTCATATGAGGTAGTATGGAGGAGTCTACCTCATTTGACTGCGTACATCCTTCTCCAGTGTAGTTCAATGCTATCCTAAAATATGTGTGCTTACCCTTTCAGGTGCTTCAATGTGAAAAAACCCCAAATGCCAATATACACACAAAATAATTATTTCTTAGGATTGCAGAGGCAGCAAATGGGGCTTAAATTACATCCAGAGTCAAATTTTGTGTGGTGTGGCCTACCTACTTAAGGAGGGTGAGTGTGTGAGGATGAAGAGGGAGTACAAGATATTCTGTCCAAGCTGAGTTGGAGGAATTGTTCAGTATGGATTGTGCATGAGTGGTTCTGGAGGTTTTCACTTTTGTCTTCTCATTTGGTCACACAGGAAATTAAAATGTCTATAAATTACAAATGGGCCTTCTGCAATGTTTTTTCTACAGCTCATGGTATTCTCTTCAAAGTTTCTTCAAAGGAAGTTGTAGTCTGCACAATAATTTTTTATTGGTGATGTTTTTATTGACCTTCCTAAGCTGATGGCTCACTTATACTTCAAGGAATGCCTGTATTTCTTTTTCTACAAATATTATTTTATATCCTATCTAAGTAGTAACTATGGATGTTCTCATTATCCTTATAAAGGTTTAATCCTTTTTTAATTCCTGCTAAGCTCTTGGTCTGAATGCTATATTGTGACAATGGCTTCTAATAACATATTATTGAGCCTTTGACTATTAAAAATCCCTCTTAGCTTGTGTTTTCAAAGTACATTTCACCTGCCTTTTTTTTTACTGCAGAATTTACTTAAAAAGAACTTATTTGAAAGTCATGTTCAGTTTACCTCTTGCCTGCTGTCCACTGAGATTTGCATTTCCTCATTTTTTGAAAAAAATATTTTTTATTTATTATAGGTTGTTCAAGGAAAGGCAGGTTCAGATGTTAAAGTATCACCTTTTGGTTTCCTTGTGCAACTTCTGTCCATATAATCCTGAATAAATCACTGGGGAGTTTTGCCCCAGTGACATATCTGTGCAAATAGTGACATTTTCTATCTTAAAATGCACTTGGCAATGTTCAGAGTGGTAGCTGGGGCTCCCTCTAGGTGTATTAAGAAGATAATGTCACTACTTTTTGTAAGTTATTACTTTGGTTACATTCATTTTTCCTTTCTCATTTTAATCCTTACATTTTTGTTTACAGGGTTTTTTATTTCTATGATTCCCTTCATGAGGATGATGGATTTAGACACATGTTAATCACTATTACATAAAACTCAGCTACATTAATTAATGAAAAAGCTTCCTTATGTTTCATTATTTCATTTATGTATTAATCTCCTTGTTTTTCATACATTTATAGCTATGTACCACATCGGTATGGTGCAGAAATATCGCTGTTTTGGGAAATATTTAGAATATCAATTGTCCTAAATGAATTTAAATTAATTTAAATTTCATCTAACTGGATCATTTGGACAGTATATATGTAGTGCTTCACAATTACTGTTTTATAAAATGCTGAGTCCTTCCCTTTCATTACTTTGTTTAGTGAAAAGAACTGAATGTGTCAATGAATTATTTGCTGAATTTTATCTGAACATTGATTACATAACAACAATTTCAAAAGAAAAATATAGTTAACAGATGATCACTTCTGAAAGAGCTGAAATAGTTATACAGACAAATCATTAATACTATTCAAATTCAAAAATAAAGAAATTATTCAGAGGAGATAAACATAACACCTCTCAATATCTTCTCTTCATTTGAATTACAAATCTGATATTCTAACAAATGCATAAGTAATTCTATGCAAGAATTGCATTTTTTCCCGTAGGAAGTTTCATATGAGGAAAAAAATGGTCTTCGTTCCCCTAGGTAAAGTCAACGAGGGCATTCTTCTCATTTGGCCTTTTTTTAGTTACAGTGATTTAGTGAAATCATTATTTTAAGTAAAATTCTTATTAAATACAGCATTTATATTGCAAGGACAGCTCCTATCTACACCTTTATGCAGCTTCATTACACTGTTAGTTCTGCTTTGTCAGTATTTCTGTGTTAAACTGTTCATATGACTAATTAAAATGTGATTCTAAATTCTATTTGTTATTGCTTCTATTATCTTTGTTATAACACACCAACATAACACATTTATGGGTTCTGTAAGCTAATCTAATTTAATATTGTGCTTGTAAGTGAAATGTCCTTAATAGCAACAGCTGCCCTTGGAATGCTGATTTGAATATACATGTATAAACACACACACACATAAATATATATATTAGTCAGACTGCTAGGTTTTACCTACTTCTAGCCTTGCTGTTACTCCAGAGAAGCAAATATTTTCATGGTTGAGGATGTTAATTTGTATTCAATTAAAGGAAAGAGAACTGGGTGCATGATAATCACATCCACACTATACTCAATTCAAGGACAAAAATAAAATAAACATATAAAGAAAATGAAGTTTTATATTTCAAACTTCTCAGCTTGTAGAAAAGCAGATACAGCCTCCTTTTTTCCAGGAGAGTAATAAATATATAAATATACCATATTTCCTGTTTTCATGGCCTTTAGCACATGGACTTTGCATCTCCATCACCCTTTATCCTTTCTGCCAGGCAGCACTGAGTTCCCTTTTTTTTTTCCTCTGTTTATATTTCTCCACTCTTTGCAAGTATCATTGGAGCCATGGATTTGAAGTTCATAAACAAAATTTAGAATTATTTTTTGTTAGATAATATACCATCACCAGATCATGATCCTTTGACTTTTCCTATATAGATAATCAGAAACATGGATAGCTTGCCCAAAGGTGCTTCAGTTTTGTATTCCAGAGAGAAACTCTGGTCTGTAAAGTTAATTGTCATCAGGTTTTGGCAATAAAGTTTCTTCTTAATAACTCAGAGTAATAGACTTTGATTAAAGGTTGGTTGAGATTCAGCAGAAAAGCAGTGCCCATGGAAAGCCTTGTAAGAATATTATGGGTGCCTAGAAAATTATTTTTTTCTTTCACAATATGAACATGTTAGAAAGACTGGTTGTTATATTTAAAAACTAAAACCCAAACAAGCAAATAAATTAGTCACACTGAAAGGTACAGAAAACCAAGTTTCCACTGAGATTATGTAACATTTTGGCACATATTACTAAGAAAAATACAGTCAGAAGTTATGTTTCTTCTCAAGAATTTTATTCTCCTCCACTGAAGTAAAGAAAATCAGCAATTTGAGTACCACTGAAAATCCAGTCAGTATCTATAATGTGTATTTTCCAACTTCTGCTCTGCTCTGTTCCAAGTGTATTACTGCAGTTTCTGAGCATCTCACAGTCATGTTTTGAGCTGTGTGTGCAATATCTGACCTTTCCACAGGTGAATTACAAACCCATCTCTCCCCAGGCAGAGGACTAAGTGTGCCTTTTAAAACAACAATGGCATTGTAAAGGGCTTCCTAGTTACCAATGTCAATTTTTCAAATTGTCTTGCTCTGAATGAGCAATTTTTCCCACCAAGAATACCTAGACACACATTGTCTATCATTTTATATCCTTTCCTATGTTTTCTATTGTTAACACAAGTGGCCACCAGCTTCTTAAACCTGAAGCTGCAGTTAGTGAAAGGTGAATTTCAAGCTCATTGTGAGTGATGAGACCACCTAGAGAGTGGCATTGTACTGTGTTATACTGGGCTACATTGGACACTGTGGAAAAGCATGTACAAGCACAGAAAAGTGTGTTCTGCCCCAAAGAATTTCCATGAAATGATAGATAAAATTAAGGAAAATTACCTTATTTCAAAGAAGGGGTCTGTGGCAGGAAGAAAGATATTGGACAGAGATTGCAAACTACAAGATTGCAAGAAAAGCTTTCTAGTTCAAAATACCAATACTGAGGAAGAGAAATTATTTAATTGTATGTGTTTATTCAGTATTGTGTTGCCTATTCTTGCTTTTGTGAAAATTTTTTATTCCACCTTTGACAACAGTTTTCAAAATTATACTAATATGAGTGGCTTAATACACATATAGTGATTTTAATGTATAGATATAATAGCTGGAAAGAAAAGCTCAGTAATGTGATTCAAATATAATTCAAAATGTAAAATAACTGCAATAATTAAAACCAAAACAAAATCAAACACCTAACTGATCTGAATATTTTTAAAGCAAGATGCACAAGTATTTCAGAAGATGCTTTCTCTAAAAAGTTAAATTATTTTCATGGCATGTATTTTTTACTCTTCATTTTCACAGAAAAAGCAGGAATAGAAATACAAGATTTTCATAGGTGTTGGATGAAGAAATAAGTTCATAAATGGTTAATTTTAGGTGTCCCAGATATGTGGTTAATTAGTATTAGAATATTGTTTGGAAAAAAAGAAAAAGTATAATGCTTATTTACCCATTAACACACAAATCTAAGAAGCAAAAATCCACAGTTAATAGAACACTACCTAGCCTTTGTAATTAAAGTGTGACATGAGAGTCCAGTGTCACAAAGAAGATAAATCCTTTAATTAGCCAGGATTTGAAAAGCAAAGACAAAATTGGAAGGTTAAACAGGGAGAAACCATGTTGTGACATAATACTGTAAGAAAATGACAGGACTTAGACACCCTCCAATCATCTGTATTTCTGGATTTGGGATTGTCTCTATTGAGAATTTTGTCCCAAATCACCTGTCCCAAATTTATCTGTAATGACAACACCAAAAATAACAATGGAAAACACCTTGCTGTCAGACAGGCACAGGTAAAGCCTCAGCAGCTACTGTTGGGTGTGGCAGGAACAAGGTTCTTGAATCACATTTTTGGTATTTTACATCAGGAAAAGGAGGTAAATCTAATGGTTTAGGCTTGGTTTAGTGTAAAAAGAATCTTTTTATTACACCTAATTCTTGAAGATCACATCACAGCAACTGCATTTCTTTTCTCTCACTAATAAAATCTCATGCTTTCAGGGCAATGGAATTTGGGTTTTCTTCAAAAGACTTTACAAATGAAAATAGGATTAGAGAAAAAGATACATAATGGACTTACAGACTTCTTCACTTTTTAATTTATCTGGCATGTTTCATTAGGATGCATAGACTGACTCCTTAATTTATAGAAAACACCTTCAAAGTGTAGTCCACTAATGAATGCATATTTCATAAAATGTAACTCAGGAAAAATTTTGAGGATATCTAAAAGCTTTTATCAAATAAAACATTAAAATAAATTGCATTAAAGAAATAATGCAGAAAATTTGACAGACACATGGTTACTCAATTTTTTAATCAGGAGCAATTTCCTTTCTTTACACATCTGTTTGAAACAGATAATTATATTAAATGATATTCTGAAAAATGGATTCTACCATAACAGTGTTAAAATTTAATTTCATATGTGGAATATTGTATCTGGCATGTCCAAGGCAAAAATATCTGTGAATGCAGAGGCCCACGATTACTGTTTCTGTTCTTGTAATACAGACAATGGCTGCAATATTCACTAAAAAGCAGAAGTCTACTGTCTTAACATCTGCCTCAGGAGGGGTAACTTTATAGCTCAAGATTTTAGTTCCAGATTTTCAGCTGAAATATTCAACTTCAAGTATTAAAGAGGCAAAGGCATTTTTTTGTTTGTTTTCTTATGGGGACAAAAGATATTCAAGGGACTATGGATACTGTATGAGGAAACTTCTCACACAAGAAAAGGCTTGGAACTTCAGACCATACTGCCCTGGGGATATCATTAACTTCTCCTGTATTTGTTGAGCTGTGGTATTTTCATCTGAAAGCCTCTATACTTTTAAGAGCCTTTTGTTACAATAGTTTACACAAATTTCTTTGCATTCCAATACACTTTTAATAGAGATATTTTCCTGAGCTGAATATGACACTCTCTCTCATCCCAATAAAATAGCTGGGTCTGAAAGGGAGAATGTTGCTAGCTGTAATAGCATATCTAAGTGCTTTGAAAGAAGGACTCATTAATTTGTAGCTAGGGCTCATTTTGCACTGAAATATTCATGCAGCCTCTGAAAGTGTTGTCAGTAAAACATCTGGCTTGAACACAGAAGTTTGCTGTACAGGAGTGGTTGCTATTCCCATGTCCCACACAATTCTTTACATGCTCAGCTTGGCTTGATTACACCCTTCTTGTGCTTCCTTTCTGTGACATAGATGTATTGGCAATGATTATGAGGATTTTCAAAGCAAAGTGCCTCTTGTAGTGCTACAGGCCAACTTGTTTAGCCTGCAGCATGTTTGTAATGCTCAGGTTGATTTTCACTTCTAACAAAAGAGTCCCCAGTGACTCTCAGCTGCATTAGCATACATTTCAGACTGTATGTGCTGAAATAAGTGGTAAGTAACCTCAAGGAAAAATTATGTTAATTGGTCAGCTACTGCAGTGCCTACCAGTTCACCACCTTCAGCTGGAGTTATGTACTTCCTTGGATTTAAAAAGAAAAACATCTAGCTCCCAGCTACTTCTGTCTGGATTGGAAAATTCTAACAGAGACTAAATTTGGTGTGAATGCTTTGGTTGGCTTGGGGCAATTTTCATGTGTGTGCAGATTTTTATCTGGCATTTCTAAAATAAAACAAATTAATACATTAAGTATATATATTCATAATACATATAATAATATATTTTTAATATATAAAGATACATTATTTTATTTCAAGTTGGTCTGACCAGAATCTCTCTCCCTCCTCCTTCTCCCTGTGTTTGTCCTTAATCTTGCCCTGACTACTTTCTTTTAACTATGTTATGATATTTTGCAATGACAGCTGGAAAATATGTTTTACATATTGTATGTTTTACAGTTTCTTGTAAAAACACACTTTTTTTGTATATTTCCACTCATCTAAATTTTTATTACTGTAAAACTATTGAATGGTGAAATACTTAACCTAGTATTATGTCCCAAACAATAATATACCAAAAAGATATCTGACCTTATAGGCTTCTTTTAAATCTAATTCTTTGTTTCTCATTTCCACCATTTTCACCTACTTAAGTCTTTGTCAATGTGAAATGCTTAAATCTGACCAGAAAGAGTAGCTACTGTAAGTACTTCCCAGCATATTGTTTGTATGTCTGTTTTATCTCTATTATTTGGATGTTGATCTTCAGTAAAGGAGGCAAACAATGCATTTTGATAGCATCAGTTATTATGGAAGTTATACAGATATTTTAAATCATCTTGTTGGAATGGAAAATCTTTTCTTTATCTTTGTCGTGGACAATCACCTATGTACAAAGGAGATGACACCTTCTGTCCAAACAAATTTCTCACAGGAATATGTGTTCTTTCAGCTCTCAGAGATTCTCTGATCACATGTAACTTAAAGGGTAATCCCTTGTCCTTTACTGAAAGGATCTCAGCTTGTTATTTCTGTGGACATGTTTCCTGACCGATGTAGAACATTCCCTTTCTTATTTCCATCATTTGTAAAAGAAAGAGTGAACCAAACATCTTCAGAGCAAAATTTAGCAAGTATTTTGAAGTTTTTTTTATCTGAAAAAAAGCATCTTCTTCCTACAGTTTCCAACACCTCATATCATCCATATAGCAATAAAAAGGCTGTATAGTTATGATTTTCTGCACTGCTGAAATAGAAACAACTTATTGTTTTCTCCTTTAATATTTTAGACAAAATAGAAATTAGATTAGGAATATTTAAAAAATAAAAAGTGTTTGAAACAAAATGCTCTGAATTTTAAAAATGTCACATGATTTGTAGATGCTAAATCCAAGTTAAGAGATACTATTTAGTCTCTATAAAAAGTGCACAAATTTTCTCCCAGCTATTTGTCCCCTTTATTTTCTCATAATATAGCAAAACGAGTGATAGATAGATCTTCATCTGATTTTTTAGACTGAGTGTCAAAAGCTTTCAATTACCTTTCCTCAAAGAGCTTCAGAAGTGCAGGACATGACTCATTTTGCCAGCTCTGAACACAGAGAAATATGGATGTGATCCCAAAAGATGTTTATCTTTAAACTATGAAGTTGAAAGTATCTTTAAAACCATTCTAGATATTAGAATTACTTTTGTACAGCATGAAAGGCTTTATCATCTGTATTTTTCAAATTTCTACTGAATTGTTAAAGATGGCAATATAAAATTATATTTCTTTATTTGGTAGTATACTGAAATTCTTTTAAGCATTATTAAGATTTTAAACTCCAGTTTTAAAACTAGAATGGCCTGCTCCTAAATGAGGTGAAATTTGGCATGCAATGAACACATAAAAGTGTAAAATGTTCAGTGACTTAGTCTTTAGTCATAAATATAAATAAGTCTTATCTAAAACATGTTGGGGCAAAGCATAAGAAGTGAAAAAAGGGGTTTAGTTTGGTGGTGTACAGCAGATTGCAGAAAATACACTTCAGATTTTGGTTCCTACAGATGTACTAATTTTAACTTTATTGGGCCACTTTTTCTAGGGGAAAACACCACCACCAAAAAAAACACCAAATCCGCCTCCCCCCCTCCCCCAAAACACCCACAAAATATATTAAAAAGTCACAAAGAAAAAAATCAAATCTAAAGTGAAATCAACCCTAATACTTTAGGGGGTTCAAGATAAAAAAAACCTTCTTTTGTAATAAAGATTAGCTCACAATCAGAGGTTCATGTAAAGTACATGCAGTTGACATTGGAGAATGCTTTAATGATCAATCCTACACAATTTGCTTGAATGCTATATAGATTATATATAGATAATATATATATTATATATATTTTTCTATATAGATAGAATGCTATAGAGATATCCCTTCAATGACAAACACAGAAGTTAAAATAATATGTTCTATTTGTGTATTTCATTTTAGGACACACACTTACACACTTCCAAAATGGGATAAATACTGAATCAAGAGACAGACAATCCCGTTTAAGTTAATTTCATTTGTTAATATAAAATGCTTTATGTGATAATGAAAAAAAACATAATCATATATAATTATAATAATATGTGTTGTATACAAGTGTATATATATACTGAAAGCAAATAATGTTTTAAAGTAGATTGCTGTTTATGCTGACTCATCTCTATTATCTTATTTTTAAGGAAACAAAAAGGTTAGATGATATAGTAAAGGAAACAGTGTTCCCAGGTAAAGTGCTTTTTTTGACTTTCTACATGGTTCACTCATCAGACCTGTCTACCTTACCTGCTTTTAACTGTCACAAATTACTGGGGCAAAATAATTAGTCAAGTTTCCTTTTTTCTGGTTTTGTGTGAGAGGCTGAATGGAACAACTCCCTGGATCTCTGACTCCCAGGGAATATCCTGAAGTCATGAAAAATTGTGTATGTGCCAACAATCTAACTGAATGCACTTATTGCTCCCATAAGAGATTACCAAATCAGAATGGACTTTAATACTTAAATTAAAAAATGAGCTCCAAAGATGTAGCAATATTTGGAGTATAAAGAGCACAATGTCATAGAGAGGAGAAGGAAGGAGGAACTGAAAAAAGCTCAGTGCAAGTGGTGTGTCAAGGGATGAACTCCACCTCTAGCAGCAAAGCCACAGGACAATAGCTTCTAAGACCTCTATCTCGGCTTGAAAAACAGAAATGAGATAAATAAATCTATCAAAATGTGGCTGCTGAGGACATAGGAAAACAGTGAGTAGATATCAACTGTGGGCAAACCTGCTTAACCAGGTGTGAGTAACGGGGCTGCTGGGTCTGCAGCCAGCCTTTTGTACTGTGCTATCAGCACTGTGAGAGCCATCAGAGGGGCACCTGGAGCACTATTTCCAACACAAATTTGCACTCTATTTCCAATCCCCACTCTACATCCAATCCAGTCCCAAGAGTGTCTTCAGTTAAGATGCTGGATGCAGAATTTAGCATGAGTACACATGCAAAATTTATCTGCAATGGTGCTGGTTAGTAACAGCAGCGAGCTCAGGCTCTAAACTCTTCTCAGCAGTGCTCTGACACCGACCTCCAGTGCATCTGTACCCGTGTAATCCAATTAGATTTTCTCACCTCTACTTTCTCATCTGAATTTTCTTGCAACTTTTCTAACACATGTTGATTTTGTCTTTTTCCTTCTTGAAAAACTAAGATATACCATCTTAGGAACATATCTCCTCTTTGGTCTTTCAGTTAAAAATTTTAGCCAAGTTTTTGACATTTAGGTCAAGCATTTCTTTAAAGGCTTGTCAGGAAGAAGAGATAAATGTATGCTAGAAGTATATATGTTATACTTCAGTTTCTCATGATAAAAAAGGAGGCAGGGGAATAACTTCACTACATCTTTTATGTCTTCAAATGCCCCAGGCTAATAAAATCAAATGCTTTCTTTAAAGTATAAAGCAATTTCTTAATTCATGCATTTGCAATGTTTCCAACATCATTAAGAAGAGATTTCTATGTCTGCCCTAAGTCACTGAGCATTTCCTTTATGTGACAAGGAATCTCATAGAGTAAAATAAATTAAGCTATACTCTTCAACAGCTAATCACACCAAAATGAAATTTCTAGAGAATTCTCTATACTTAGGTACATATTTTCAGGTTTATGCTCAGATATATCAGGCCTGCTAATAGTAACAGTAAATAAATATTTAATTTTGGCTTTGTAAAAGGAAAAAAGAAACTTTTAAGTGAAGAACAAAGACATAGGTGTTAATGCTTGATCTTGGCAGGTAGAAAGAAGGAATAGCTCACTCAGCCTTATAAAAACACTGAGAAATTTGGCAATGGAAAGAAACATACCTGGCAGAGGGCAAAACCAGAAGAGAATGTAATTTCATAAGATGAATAAGCAGAAGATGAATTCTGCACTTAGAAAAAGCAAAATGCAAAGACATTTGAATTCTTTGAGACTGCCCTGACTTTGTGTTAAAGGGCATTCAGAACTGTCAAAATATTCTTGCTATATACGTGTGCCAGTATTATCCATAGCTCTTCTTGTTAACATGAACAGACTTTGATGACCAAATCTCTGACAAACTGTGTGCACCTGCTTGCCTTCCCTGTTAGGTACTCCCGGAGGCTTCTGCCAGTACTGGAGGTCTTTTATGTGCACAGCAAGCAGGCATGGCCAGTTGTGAGGCTGGACATCAGAGGAATTAATTTCTCAGACCTTAGGCCATCAAAAGGTTAGACTGCTGTGGCTGGATCTCATCCCAGTTACTCAACCAGAGGAACTGGTGCTTCAAAGCCTTACTCAGCAGGATGCTTGAGCAACTTCTGAGCTTCAAGTGTCTAACCAGTGCCACTATTTAAGATGGGAAAGTTAAAGTCATTAAAATCATTAAAACTCACCCTCCTTTAAGCCTTGCTAACTGGGTCTTCAAAGAGCAAGGGCTCCTAGTAGTGCTATCAACTGAAGGCTCTTACTAGTGTAGTTATAATTTCATTTTTTCTGTGACATATTTAAAATACAGCTACACTGATTATTCACACGCTTGTAATGACTGCCTTCCTCAATCAGTGCTCCCAAAAATATTGCATCTCACTGTGCTCAGAGCTAAGCAGGAGGGAGGTTCCTGCTGCCACAAATCTTGCAGCATCTCACAAGTCTTACTGGTGCCAGTCTCGGTGTCCCCTCTGCCATCCTGTCAAAACAAGACGGAGCAGTAAGAGAGAAACTTTTAGCTGCTTCCCAGCCCCTGTGAAAGGATTACTGCTCTGCAGGCTCCCAGGTATTATTCAAGAACATCACGAAACCCAAACTATAAGCCAAAGTTTGAGGTCGAAAGGCTGTCTGTGTCCTTTCTCACTTGCAAATTTTAGTGGACCTGAGGAGAGTCTGGCGTTAGGCAGATGAAAGCTGCTGGATATAAGTGAAGTATAGGCCTGATTCCTCTCTTCCCATCAATGCACTGAATATCTTGCACTGCTCCTGTCCTATGTTTTTGATCTGTGTGAAGGGTGAACCAGCAATTGTGTTACATACTTGCTTCTGATACCTGGCATGTTGATAGGAATTTGTAGACACCTGCTTAAAAAATGAAAGAATTTCATTGTGCATACTAGAGAGGAAAGAAACCATCCCTTCCAGGGCACCTGGTGAATTTGCTTTCTTTTTCTTTTCTTTCTCAAGTTCCTGAAAAGTAAACAGTGACACAGAGCTGCAGTCCTGTGCTTGGGAAGCGAGGGAGAGAGCCAGTGGCAATCTGTGCTGCTGACACAGTGTCACAGTGCAATGAGGCATGTTGTATCATCTCAGCCATGCATCAAGCCTGGGATGTGCTCTAAAAAATTTAACTGCATGGAAGAGGGGTTTATAGCCTTTTGTTGTGAGGGTTTAGCATTGGGTTGCACAAGGAAAACAATCTGTGTGTGGCTTGCCAAGTTATCAGCAGGGGCTCTGATTCATCACCACTGTACACAGAATCTCCTAGAAGAGTCAGTAGTTTGGGGCTTGGTCTATTATGTCTCACACCAAAACAAGATTTTTATTGTTTTACAGGACAAGGGTGGACTTCTGGCACTGCTCCAGTTTGCACATTGCCAGTTGTGTCTTTAGCTTGAGAGATTTCTGCATGCTCTGTGTTTGCTTCTAAGTAGAACCATATTCCTTACAATTTTTTTACCACAGTTATATTTTGCTGTTCTGAATCTGGAAGTGTATGTAATACAACATATTTAATTTAAACTTTTCTTAAACTGGTATTGATAAAAGGTGTTTCAATATGTGACAGAACTCTACATTCATCACATTATTTGCAATATTGGGGAAGATTGGAGGAGCTAAAGAAACTTCCCCAATATCACGTTGGTAGAAAAATCATAGAGGGAGAGAAAATGGGGATTTTTCATAATGTCCTGTGGCACAGAGGCTCTTCACCATCACAGTCCTTTGACACCTCATTGATAAGGACAGGAACAGTGTCCCTGTCCCACACTAGAGGACAAATTCGTGCCTCCCAGGCAAGGCTCTATGGGTCAGTGCAAAGCTCGTTTCCAGACATTACCTATTTATTTCATCATTCTGTGCTTCAACTTGTCCTCTTGAAAAAAATAAAATAAAATAAAAATAAATAAGTAATAATAAAAAAAAAAGGCCACAAGATTCAACTCCTGAAAGTTACAAAGTCTCATATCTCAATAAAGATTCATGAAGATACCCTTATTTCCCTTTGCTATGCAAGGGAGACACTGCTGATTTTTTTCTAAAGTTGTTTGTGCTCTAAAACCCAATTGGCCCTGTAAGGCTTCATACACAGGAACTGCATGAGGCTTTATCCATTAAATACATAAAATACTTTGAGAACATCTGTTGTCAGACACAATAGAAGTATAAAGGATTAATTGTCACAAGGGCACCTGAAGGAGTAGTTTTAGTTGTTACAGTTATTAAATAGCTTAAAAAATGAAAAGCATTATGTAGGGGATAGGAAGTATTGTCCTTATACTTCAACACTTCAGGCCAGTCAGAAAGATAATTTAAAAATTAATTTGATCAGCAGTCTAACCAGGGAGGATGTCACAGTGCAAAGGATTCTGCCCTTACATGTGGTTCCTTTGAGTTTCAGGAGAAAGCGCCAACTGCTTATGCTTATACAATACAATTACATTTGTACAAATTGATTTACACATCCACAGGCAGCAAGAGCAGGTATTTGATGTCTTTTTTTGTCAGAGAGAAGCAAGACTAGACTGCTCCACAAAGGAAGATGAGCTGGGGTGGAGGTGACAGCAGGGCAGTGCCCTCACCAAGCAGGGATGCTCTCACTCAGTACCCAGCCAAGAGGAGCAGAGCACATCCAGCAGCCCTGGCTAGACCCAGAGAGCAGTGCTGATCCCTCCCTAGCCCACAGTGATGAGGGAGAAGGCTGAGCCAGAAAAGCAAGGGTCAGGTCAGCAAAGTGCAAGGAAATCTCTGTCTTGTGCACTTTTACCAGTGGTCTGCAGTGTCACATCTGAATTTACAGTATAACCTGTGTTTCACATAGGTCAGACAATCACTGTCATTGTTAGTGCTGGTTTTACCAAACCCCCAGGGCTTCAGTCTTTTGGGAACCAGTATTTTTTTTTTAATAATAATTTCCAATAATAATGATGGTAAATATTAAGGATAAAATTGTTTTAATACAATTTTACACAAGGCTTTACTGACAGCTGTGTATCTAACTCCATGGCTATCTGCAGTTCTGCAGGCACTACACTACACCTGTGAGAAATGGTGCTACTGCCTGTCTGTCTTGTTCTGTAAATGCAGGAATTGAGAGACTTCTCACAGTGCAGGGGTCTACAGGAGACTGAGATCTGAGGGATGTCTTTGGTGCTTAAACACACAGACATGATGTCAAGAATCTGGACTGAGCTGTGACTGAATCCCAAAGCTGATAATCTTTTGTGGGAATCAGTAAAGGTAAGAATACTTTCAGAAGCTGAAAATAAGCCTCAGAAAAGAAAAAGCAGAGGACTTAGGGCTAGCTGCAGCTGCAAGGCCTGAAAATAAAGATGCAATAATACAATACGCAAGGACATGAAAAAATAGTTGAGTTTTTAGGCTTGGCCAAGATAGACCTTAAGACTGCAGAAAAATATTTACCAAGCTAGTAGAAGGTTTAAGTTTAATAACTGAGTATTGTGGATCGTTAATAGAAAGCAAACAAGCAAGCGTTGTTTGAAGAAGGGGTACATGTGTTTCTAGTGACTGGATAGAACAATTGTCTGTAAGCTTTAACAATATGCTATTGGCTGAAAAACTTATAAAATATTCTGTAACAAAGGGATATTGAGCTGCTCATGGCAGATGTGAGCTTGTGCCATCTCCTGTATCTGTAGCTGAGACTGGTGCCCGAAATAAAAGCTCATGATGCATCACCTGGCAGTTCTGTCCCGTTTGTGAAAACTTAACTTGCAACAATCTTTCAAGGAAGTGTTTGTACCTTCAGGTTGCACAGCTCTTTAGGGATGTTTTTCATGCACACCCATTAATAACTTGGTATTTGACACACACTTGGTGGCAAGAACTTTTCAATTTTTATTCTATTTTCAAAGATCTTCTGTCATTATATAAAGTCTGCCTTAACGTTACTAATACATAGAAGATGCATTTATGAATTTCCTTGCATGGTTCAGGACCTGGCATTCCCCTTCCTTACATTTCCTTTTTCTATCCAGATGAAAATTTTTATAGAACTGAAACAGCCTCATCAGGAAGGATGTGAAACTCTCATATTCTCATTTGCAGCCCCATCATGGAAAGGAGAGAGGTGATTTGGAAGGTCCTCAAGGACAAAGAGAAAGGATCCATGTCCTAGAGAGTCTTGCACTGGCTGGCGCTAACAGGGCTGACAACTGGAAGTTTGAATTTGCTCTAAAAATTTGGGTTGTGTTTGTTCAAAGTCTTCACAGCCACAGACTCTTGTTTCTCTCTCACACTGAATATCCTTGTACTCAAGTGGCAATGTCAAGAGGTAAGTCTTAGCACTGAGAACACAAAATCAAATTCTTCTGCTTTGATCACAAAGCTTTCTCCTCACTTTTAAAGTCATTCTTTGGAAAGAAAGGACAACTGCAGTATTTGCAGCTCTCTTGCTTTGTGTTCTCTGTATGTAATTGAGAAGATTAACCTGTAGTGGTAAGGGAGCAAATACATCTGTTTTACCACTTGACCATTGACAGTTCTGCCTGATTTTGAAATTCAATCTATAAATTAATTTTGCACTTTAACTTTCAGGTTATTGTTATGAATCTCACTGGTACTAGAAGTACATATTTCAGCAATTTTTAATACTTCTTTATGACTGAATAACTGCTGAAACCTAACTCTCCAAATTTAGAGTTATCTGTGAGATCTTACTGGTCACAAGTGTGTTAATGTAGTAATTGATAACCTCTCAATTACTTGCTATCATCTTTTCTGAATTCCAATGGTAATTAAATGAGAAGGGATGCAATTACACCTGCAGCCATTTCCTTTAGTTCAAAGGGAGCCCTAAATGACTAGTGGAAGCTCTTGTTAAAAAAAGCAAAGTCCTGGTCCTACACCTCACATTCTGTCTGTGTAAGAAGCATTTTCTATCCAATTATGCTTTAATTGCTGTTGCTGTCTCCTTCTTCTGTAAGGAACTTATGCAACAGTGAAAATTAAACTCTTCATCAGCATGGTCCACTGTTAAATCTTGAAGCAATATTAAATTTCCATCTGCCTTAGTATTAAGCTTTTGGTAGAATGAACAAAACAATGATATGTTTGGTTTTGTGCTTTGGGTGAAGGACAGGCAAGTCAGAGTGGGAGAAAGGGTCCAGTTTAGGCTGCAAACCTGCAGAACCTGCCTGATGGTTGCATTTCAAACAAACAGGAATATTTTTTTTTTCTTTTTAACTATTTTTTTTCAGAAAATTGACATTTCTTCAGCTTCCTACTTGCACCTTTTTCCTGTGAAACTCCCCCACTAGAAAACTTTGCTCCCATTGTGTGTAACAGTGCACACACCTCCTCAGGCACGTGATGCAACCAAAGAGGATGCATGAATGAGGGCAGAAAACTAAAATGCACGAGTTGCTAGCACAGCAGTGATTTTTCTCCCTTTGTAGCTATTAAATCTGCATCACTAGGCCTCTGCCCCCATCCCCAAGAGCTCATTTCTCTCTGCACTGGAGATCCCACCCCTCTGATTTCTTCATAAAGTCAGAATTTTCTGAGTTGGAAAGGGCCCTCAAGGATCACTGCTGAATTAATTGTTTCTGCAGCTGCTCTCCAATGGAAAGGTAAAGGCACCTCTGGGGAGGAGAACTGGAAATGGCAATTTATTTTTTGTTTACTGGCCTTTCTGTATTTACTGTTGGTTGTGCAAACAAGTGAAAATAAGAACCCTGTTGACTTTTTGGCCTGCTTCAGTAATGGACATGCAATCCTAATTTAGTTCCAGACCTAGAACCACAAATGTTCAATAGGAATCCATGGCTGTGTCAAATAAGGATAATATTTCCATCCTAAATATTGCTAATTAGCTAATAAAAGTTGCTAGGGAAAGGAAAAATTATAAATAACTTCATTGGGATGTCTGAGGTATATGTATCTAAATCTGTACATTGACAAGACCTGTTCCTAATACAAGGAAAAAATAAATCATCCAAAGTTTTAGGTTTGGATCCTGTGGGGAGAAGGGTCATGATTATTTTTCTGATTTGGTTTTGTTGTTTGGGATTTTTTTTGCTTAAAACATTGCAATTAAACAGAGGAAATTCTATGTGGTGATTTTCTTGTTTTTGTTTTTTAAATCCAGGTGCAGAAACTACAGCAATTAATATTAATCTGAATTTGATTATTTGGCTCTTCAGCTTTTCATTGGATTATGTTGACTTTGTAATTTGATTGCTACACAGATGTAAGCTGTGCTGATTACATTAAAATATGCAAAGGAAATTAAAAGTATTACCAAGTGAAGTTCTGAAAACAGTTCTTCCTTGTTAGCTCTGAAGACTTCCTTTTGGGAAGAGAAAAGCAAAGGAAATGAATGATTATACTATAATGCCAACCACCGAGCTACAAATAATCCATCTACATGGATAATAAGTATTGAGCCTGTAATTCTTTGTTTCTGGAATAATGTGTTATATAACTAATAAAAACTTAACAGACATGAGCTCTATGATATGCTCAAGTATGATGAGTGAGATGCAGAAGGGAAGGTGGAGCATTAGACTCCTGCAGTACTGAAATCAGCCACACTGAACTCAGTCAATTCCTGGGTGGCTCCCAGCTGAGTTCTGTGGCCATCATCAATCTCACAGTGCTCTTTGAGCAATATTTATCTGCAGAGAACTGAGTAACAAGGAGGATCTTCCCTTCCTGTTTTGTGGCCACCAAAAGCTGCACTTGCCTCTCCACTGACTGCAGCAGTACCCAAGTGGGTTTCTAATATACATAAATTCTGTGTGTGATGGGACCCAAAGTGGACCATATGTTACTTCCACATGTTATTTTGAAAGAGTTTTCTGATCCTAAGAAAATATCATAACTAAAAATTGAAATGAGTGCTTTCCAATTTTATGTACAGAATGAATTTTCATTCAAACAAATTAATTCTTCATTAATATTTATTTTATCAACTTCAAGGTTATATATTTTCCCCACTTCTTTTTCCACCAACTATTCAAGTGCCCCATAAGAGAGGCAGAAGTAGAAAATACAGTGGAAATTTTAAAATTTCTACTGTTTTTTTAATTAGTCTGAAAAAATGAGGGGAAAGAAACAACAGTAATAATAATAAGGTCCATCTTGCAATTTTTCAGACAGCTCTTCTCTGTGACTGAATTTGGAAAGGAAGATGAAGCCTGAGTTGGAAGTTTGAGTCTGCTAGTTTCTTATTGAAATACTCCCACTGATTTTAGAATAGCTGCTCACAGAGCAACGTTGTATTCCCCATATTAAATCCCAATCTCATTGAGGAAAAAAGCACAAAATGCATGAAGATATCCAAGATATGTTTCCAGTTTGAAGATATATATTTCAGGGTAACCTGGAGCACAGCCCTTCCTCTGCAGCTCTGGGAGTTGCCTTGTCAGTCCCACTGCACACAGACATCCTCATCCCTTCCCTGGGAGAACAAAAAGGAGCTGCACTTTGCAGGCAAACTGGAGTGACTGTGATAGCACTTTACCCACAGTGAGAACATCTAGAAATCTGACAGTAAAACTAACAGCTTTAATGTCCTTTTTTCTGCTCAAGCAATCCCTTTAGAACATGTTTTAAGTAACTCAATAAACAAATGCATGCACAGACTTTCTAATTGCTTCTACAAGTTCCTCTGATGTCTAATATTGTATTAAACCATGGTAGCAGGATTTCAGTTACTTATGCAAAAATCACATCTGCAATTGATAGAAATATTTATCAGTGTATTCACTAAAATGAAAAACCATTGAAGCAAGTAATAACATTTAAAACAAGTAGGAAAGCACAAATGAAAATGAAGAATCTGAATAATTACACAATATGCCGTGCAGAAAAAATGATATCAGAATTCCACTTCTGTTTCAAATCAGTAACACTGAAATGTGACAGGAACTTGATGATGGTGTGTAACTAAAAATTTAATCCAGTCAAGATATTTTTGCGACACATTCATAGACAATTGAATCTTTGCAATTGTTTCTTAATGAAAAGCAATTGGTTTCTGGAAATAATTAGCTTATTTTATAGCCACAATCAAATAACATATGGAACTAGACAAGAGTCTTGTTTCCAAGTTAAACATTTTCATTTACAACATAAAGAGAAATAGAGTATTGTAGTATTTCATAATCATTTCTTATCAGCTTTAATTTGTGAGTGGATGTGGTGATAAAATCCTAAAGGTTATTTGCTAAAAGTGCAGAAAAAAGGGAATTAAATAGTATAAAATAAAGACCATGAAATGGCCAGTGTACAGCAGGATAATGGTGAAACAGGAAGAATGACTACTGAGAACAATTCTAAAATAATGTTTTTCTGTTCTTAAAACATATTAAAAATTAATGTTGGTTTCTCATCACCTGAAAACCCCTGAGAGAAAATAAGAGATGTTGAAATGCATTTCTGTTTGAATGTTTTGTGGTTCCTGAAAAACATAGAATGTCATCACCTCACACTTTATGTCCTAATGTATAAAGCTGTATTTCCTGCTGACATCAGTTGTGACAATTTCTGTAAAGTTATCATAAAACCCAAGAGGGAAAACTTTGAATTAGTTTACTGCAATCTCTACTAATCCTGACTACTTTATTGTCTTGTGTTGTTGTTTTATTTTTCTTTTTGTTTGTTTGTTAAGTATTACTGTTTCTAGGAAGATATGGAAAGAATAAATGGAAAAACTTTTCAGAGGCAAAGAATCTTTATCTCAGAAAGCAGTAGCAAGACATTAAAAGGAGAACAAATTTAGGTTAGATACAGAGATGTAGCATTTAATTTATGTGAACACACTGGAAATGAGCTTCTCTAGATAATTTAAGAAAGGAAGATTCACATAAGCCAAAGGATAAGTAGGTTTTAAAGATACCATTTGTCTGGTCATAGCTGAGATACAGGCATTGCAATTTGCTGCTAAACTCTTGAATGTTTAGCTGGGATTTTTTGATTGTTTATTTTTTGGTATTTTGGGTTTGGTTTTTTTTGGAGGGGGAGGTTTTGCTAAATCAGATTAAAAATTGTGATTGGAAGCAAGACAATGAGTAAATATCATGAATGTTTATTTTAGAAGTAATTCTGCCACAAACATTTCCCTGTGAGAAAATAATAGTGCCATGCTCTTACCGAGGGTTTCTGAATGTATAGAAGGTATGTATAGGAGGCACAGAGACAGGGATCCCTTGCAGAAGAGGAAGGGTTTTTTTATTATTTCTGGCTGGCTTATCTTCTTGATTTTATATCTAATTCTCTTTCAAAGACCTACCCTGCATTTATTATAACTAATGCTGCCTCCATCAAGATGAAACCCACTCAGATGAAAAAAACAAAACAAAACAAAACAAAACAAAACAAAACAAAAAAAAACAACCAAAAAAACAACCAAAAGTAAATCCTTCAAATTACTGTATCTTAACTTCAAATCTCACCCTAACTCTCAGGGTTTAATTTTTTCTTCTTCATGAAGGATTGTCAAAGCACATGACTGGTAGAAGCTGGGGTTCCTACCTGGGATGGGAATTCAGAGTCACATAGTTTCTCAGAAGGTTGAATTAAATAATTTTATTCAAGAAAACTCTGTACCAAAGATTATTTTGCAGTGGCAATGCAAGCAATATTGACAGACTAGTGTAACCCAACTGCTACTGCAAGTGCACATCCCCTCAAGTGTGAGAGTTATCCATGAGCATATATTTATTATTTTATAGTATGAACTAACACAAATATCTGCAATTTATTTCTTTGCAGACAACATTGAATTGCTTCACTCTTTCATGGAGCTCCGAATGTTAATTTGGAAATTTACTTTTAACCAGCTGGTGCAAGGTAAGTTCCTGGGCATCAAGATTCAATCATGTAACTTCTTCCTGAAAGCAACAGTTTCAGAATGAATCTTAAAGCATCTTCCATGTGACTCAGCTTGAGCCTCTCTGCTGCTGAACTGCTGCTTTTGCTGTGGTGTGAGCAACGCACAGAAGGTTCAGGGACTTCCCTGAAAACATTCTGTAAAGGTCTTTTAAAATATCTACTGGCTGAACATTCCTCCTCTTCAAAAATGCCAAATACAGCAACAGGGTGGCAATGTGGTGATTAGTTGTACCTTTCTATTTCACAGTAATGATTTATGAAAGGCATTTACTTAACAAGCTCCTTTTGAAGCTTTTGTACATGATTGCAAATGACATGTGTGACGTCCAGCAGTCCTTTCTTTTGCATAATGGTCACAGATTATACTCAGGAAGAGTAACATGGAGGTAAAGTGACAGCTCCAGTCTCTTAATGAGAAGTTTATTAAGAAACTAGGACTGATTATCAGTTGCAAATTAACCATAATGTGAGTAATCAGCAGAGACATCACATTGGTGCAAGAAAAATGATAAACAGAAGAATGTTCATCCCTATGCTAATCAAAAAGTACCTACAGCTCATTGCAGAATGTCATTTCTAAGAACCTGGGGAGACAGGGTTTGGAAATATGTTTTTGGAAATTGCATTTGGTGAGATCATTGTATGTACCTTTAGACTGTATTTAACATGCCAAAGGAATGTGGCTTTTATTTTTTAAATAGAGATTCAGGATCTCTATGATAAAGCTAGAATTGAAATATATAAAAGCTTGATTATATTTTTGGACCTCTAGACTAGACTGTGGTTTTGAAGAATTAGAGGAAAAAACCTGAATTAATTTAAAAACATTATTTTTCTAATTTCATAAGGTAATTGTAAAATTGATGCAAAATTCAAGCCACAGTAATCAGTCTCATAATTTGTTCTGAAAAGGATTATAATACTATGTTTAAACATTAAGTAGTATGAATAGTTTTTGCAAACTGCACACTGGGGTTCAAGCCTCAAACCTGAAAGGAAAAGGCTAGTCTAGGAAATAAAGAGTTTACAATTATGTATCATCCAAAGCATAGCAATAAATATGAACATAATAACAATATAGATATTGCTATCTGCATGG
The DNA here is from genome assembly GCF_001522545.3 of Parus major. Taxonomy (NCBI): domain Eukaryota; kingdom Metazoa; phylum Chordata; class Aves; order Passeriformes; family Paridae; genus Parus; species Parus major. The sequence goes on along the minus strand of NC_031769.1, from coordinate 10,902,897 downwards.
CAATGTGCCAGCAGCAGGAATTCTGACAGTCATCTTGTTTTGTTTTTATTGGTTCTTGAGTGCACTTTGTTCCACCACAGGAAATTTCATTCCTTTGACTCCAGCCCCCAGCTCATCTCCTTCCATGAAATATCCTGATTTTCTTTCTCTCTGGCACTTCCCACATCATCTGAAAACACCAGTGGTATCACTGGATCCTTTTTTTACCTTTTGCCAGTGTCATTACTGAAAGAAGAAGCTCAAACTTTCCTCTCCTAAAGAAACTTTTACTATTTAATACAATCCTTTGCCAACATCTCTCCCACATTTTACTCACGGTAACAGTGCTCTGCTGAACAAAACTGCTTGACTAACAAATTTTCCTGTGACACATATCTAATAAACATTTTGATGTTTTGTTTGAGGCTTCTGATTTTTGCTTTTGCTTGGGGTGGGGGGGGCTGTTTGTTTTTGAAGTTTCCTTATTTTAGATCGCTTTCATTTAGTCACTAATGTATGTAAGATAACAAAATAGTATGGGAAAACATCTTTGGTAAAACTCTCATTATTTTATCCCATTTTTTGTCTACAGGCATGTCTTTATCAATTTTTCCCTCAGTGTTTATTCCAAAGGCAAAATCAGTGACTGGATCCTGTGTTTTGTGGTGGAAATTTTTCAGTTAGATTTTTTTCCATATATATATATATATAAATTATTGTGTTATTTGGAAATATTTTTCACTTTGTATGTTTCTGAGTTTGATAGGGAATAATTGACTGTGTCTCCACTATCCTTATACCAGCTTTTTTGTGCCAACCATCCAAAATCAAACAACAGATATCTTGAATATTTTGCTAAGCTTAATACCACTAAATCACCTCAATATTTTTTTCAGAGAGCTGAGCTCTGAAGACATATTTCTGTATTGCCTATTTCAAATGTCATAGTTATTTCAAGTCCAGCCTAGGATTTCCATTGCTATCTTTGTTCAAGGGAAATTAACTTTTCTTCTGAAATGACAGCTGTTCCACAAAGAAATATCAAAATAATATTTTTTCCCAATTGTGGCCAGATGTTTCTCTAAGACACTTAAAAAATAAATTTTTAATCCATAAAACAATTTGTCCATGCATATTTCATCCCATTCTAGCCCCAAATCTGCTCATTTTAATCAGTGTTCCTCTGTATGACGCTTAATAGCATTCAACAGACCCAATATGTGACTTGTATGTGGGACAAATCATTCTTAAAAAATAGATGTGAGAGTCTCCAGTGAGTGGAGATCTGATAGGCAGAAAAACATGCAGCTAGCCCTAGGCACTGAAACCAGCTAGATACATGAAATATTTACTATTTCTAGTTCTGTGATGTCTAAATAAAGTAACTGCATTTTAATTGTTGCAGGATTTTCATTTCACGATTCCCTTTTGCATCAGGAATCGATGTTTTCTCAGCTCCCCTGACAGCTCTGTGTCAGTGACTCACATTTGCACACCTGCTGAATCAACAGGGATCACCAGGAGCTGCCTTGATCCAGAGGTCTCAGGAAAGCAGGTAAACAGGAGAGGGAAGCTGGGCGCATAACCCACAGGAGCCTGCAGCCTCTGGACACAGCTGTGAGCAGTGGGGAACCCAAAAGGGCCAAAGAAGAAAGGAGACAACAGCACTGGGAATATTGCAGAAGGAATAACTCAGCCAGAAGATTAAGCAATTTTAGTGGATCAATGAGAAAAAATTGTCAGTTTACAAATTGTGATACCAAATTTATGGTGATAAAATGGTCTAACAACATGTAGAGATTTGTGTACCAAAATAAAAGGAGGAATTGGAACATGGGATTCCTTTTAAGGCCTTTGAAATGATATTATTTTCATTATCCATAAACAAGACACTGCTGCAAGCTACAATTCTTATTCTGTCTGATACCCATCCTATCAGAGGCTGGTGTAAGCTCAGAGGAGATCCTTCGTGCTTTCCCTCATCCTATGAACACTTCTGAAAGTCCAAATGCAGACTAAACTCAAAGAGCAAAGTAAACACAACAGCACAAAGGTTAGAAGCCAATATTTCCTCCACATCAGATGGGGATAAACACAGCTCCAGTTTAACTGGTGGTTCTGTGAAGGCAAAAAAAAATTCATAATTTCATATGACACAGATGCTGATGCCACACCAGGCAATAAGAAGAACTATTAATGTTTTTAGCAAATTCCTTCTAAGCCTTCAAGTATTTTTGCAAACTGACATAATGTGGATGGCCTGCCACAAGAAAACAGAATTGTCCTATTCAGTGATCTTAATGAGATGTCAAAGGGTTAATAAGAAAATTAATTTATCTTTTTAAGCACAAGAAGTAATTAAAGTCTAAGGGAAATCTGTATCATAATTGAAAATGAGTAATGAGCAAGTGGGATGTGGAGGAAAAATGAGTTTGGTAATTAAGACAGGAAGTTCAGTATAACAAGAAGGAATAATGTATTTGTCACCTATGGCACAATTATATCATGCTGATATTAAGTGGGAAAGCTTAAGCAGAAGCAGAACAATAGAGTTGGTAAATGAGGAGGTATTAGATAGTGACACTGCATCCTCAGCTAAGGAAACTACCTCAGGGACCAAGAGTAGGTAGGTCCTGATAGCATCAGGGCTTTCAAATTAATGGGACTGGAATGCATTAAAAGGGATTGAATAGTAATTGTATTACAATTTATATTAAAGATCCTGAAGTTATTAGTTCTTTGAACTTTTAAAAAAGGTTCCTGAATTGCTCACCAGGAACACCTCTGCTATTATTTTAATAGGATGGGCCAAAGTTGCCCCTGATATCTTTCCCTCAAAGTCAATGGAGACCCCAGTGGTGAATCTGGCTTATTACTTCCTGCGTTTCTTATGTGAATTTTTGCTCTGAAAGTCTGAAGCACTGTAAAAACCTCACATCTCTAGAGCATCTATAAAGTTATAGGCACTCAGAAGGTGCTAAAAAACTTTTTGTATCCTTCACTTTCCATGGAAATTGATGTCAATGATGCCTAGGTGTAATAAAGACATGAAAGAAATTAATTGGACTGAATTCTAAAGACAATTCTTGTGTTCAAACACCCAATATAATTTACTTTATTTCTTAAGAAGGTATACTTAAGCCTTATACAACAAACCTAGAATGAGATCTGCAAGCACTCTTTTACAGGCAAAGTATTGTTAAAAGAATAAAAATGCAGAAGCATACATAAAAACCAAGAAGATGTTTCCAGCCATCAGTTTTCCTGTAAATATGAGAGCTGTTGTCCTTTAGAGATGAGAGAATGGTAGGTAGTGCTGAAGATGAACTCTGTGATAAAATGTTTGCATATGTTGAAGTTCATTCTCCAGGTTTTTTATTTATATACATGCAATCTACAGGTGCAATAACCACATTTTTCAGAGGCTTTGGAAAACAGTTCAAACAAAATTTGAAGTTTTGCATCAGGACTTGTAATCCAGATTTAATTATCTATAGAGACAGAGAACTTTATTTAACCATTATCACTTGAGAGCACCTTCCCCTCTATGAAATGTACTATTGCTGTTTTTCAAATCTGCACATGCTCTGGATACACATCTTGTGCCCTACACACCTCTGCTCAAGGAACATGTAGTTGAATTGCCTCCAAGTTTACTCATTACATGTATTTTGTCTGGGAAGATCAAACATCAGCTTTCCTAGGAGCTGAGGAGTGATTTAGTCTTCTTGACTCTGCCCTTATTAGGAGATAGAAAAGAGAGTTCCTCAGGAAAGAGATGCCTGTTCTGCCTTTCAAACACAGACAAGAATAACAAAATAAGAAATGGGCTGCAGCTGCTGTGTTTGGGAGCTAGCAGGGGCACCTAAATTAAATAACTCATGTTTCTAAAGAAAACAAGGGCAGCCTTGCCATTCACACTGACGCTCAGAGAGCACCATCAGAGCCACCTTTCACAAGCAGGCACAGCAGGCCAGACTGTGCTGCTGCTGAAGAACAAAGTGCAGGTACAAGAGGAAGACTTTGTGGGGATATTAAAATTTATATAAAATAAGTATTGGCAGAGTTTTTGCTGGGGATAAAAGCTCATTTTCTTCACAGCCTAATTCCATGAAAATTCTTTGTTTCTAATATGCAAAGAATTTCCTATTAATTTCTCAATCAGCCATCTGACTGAAACCAAGCACCAGCATCTCTCAGTTTTGTCTCCTGAATTATCCATCTGGTACTGCATTCTGTTGATTGAAATGAGGATAATTTTGAACCAGTAAAGGTAAAATTCATACAACAGCAAACATGTAGCATGTGTTACTGCCCCTTGCATTGTCACGGAGTAGCTCAAGCATTGGTGCTTGGCTTTATTATCCCCTTTCCTGGCCTTACATCTAAAGTACCCTCTTGCCAAAGGCACTCCAGTCACACAGATCCCTGTGGTATTTAGAATGCCCCATATCATTCTGAATTGAGCTACATGGATGGAAAAAAACAAAACAAAACAAAAAAAACCCAAAAAAACCAAGGGGGACTTGGGTTGTTTTCCAGGGGGAAAAAAGGAGAGCCAAAGCAAAAAAGGTTCTTTATCACAGAAGGTAAAATTAAAACCCCTGCATATTCTTGGGGGATTAAAGTCCTAAAGTAACCCAAATAATCATTTATTTGACTACAGGAAAGAAAAGGAAAAATTCATGTGATTAATGCCTCTAGCATTGTCAGTGGGAAATTCATGGCTTGCTGACTACCTAAATTGCCTGGCACACTGCTAACCCTGATCTTAGCTTTATCTAGGCAAGCACTTGTCATTAAAGGGGCAATTAATCTACTATTCTAATTTCAAATGAGGCAATGACAGACAGAAAAATGAGATGTGTCATTTAAATGCTTTCACATTCTAAACCAAGCAAATGCTATGATTTCACAATAACATCAACAAAAAAAACCTCTTAGCAGGCAAATATTCATATTAAAATAAAGGATCTGTCTTACACACAGACTAGATTGTAAAATAACAGACAACTTACTCGTTGCTTTTATCATTAAAGTAGAGAAAATAGTGTTGAAACAGAAAATATTGTCAGGTTTGGGCAGAAACACTGTTTTCTTAATGACAAAATGTCTCTGGACGTAAAGCTTGCAGTAGAGAACTCCAGTCTTACTGGAGAAATCTTACTTCATTTGCTACTGATTGAGATGGGCTGAGACTACACTATATACTAGAAAGGAAATTCTTGAGAGTTTCTTTCCCAGTTTTATAGAATTTTTGTAACACTATCAGGAAACAATAGTGTTCAAATCCACTCATGGCTTAGTAAAGATGAGGAAATCTGAATTTCATGTCTGGTTCTAAAGGCACTCAGCCAGAGCAAGGAAATCATTTATGATATATCAATAACTTTTAAAATAACACATTTGAAGCCATTTAGAAAGATATAACTGTGATATCTTAGTGTAGCACAATGATCCAGCTCCTCTCTGGACCCACTGTGAACAGCCACAGAGCAAGGTTTGCTGAGGAGCCACCTGAGATTGACCTCAGCCCTCTCTTCCTCTCCTCAGGTCTGTGGATTTTTTTCCTGTTTCCCCCCTGTTTGTTCACAGAACTCTCAGCAAAGCCACAGAGGCTACTTCAACAAACTTAGGCTGCAACTTGGTTATACTTTCCTAATATGTCACTTAAAATTTTAGAAATTAAATTTAGGAAGTATACTCTCAATAAAACAATTTTGTTCTTTGCATTATCTTGAAATACACATGGATGGAAATGAAGAAAAATGAATTTGAATCTTCAAATACATGCATGAATTTTTAAGATTGTGTTGGGACAGGAGGTGAGGACTTGGCTACTTTTATCTGGACAAGGGTGGGCAGGATGAGATGTTATCCATGCAAGGTTGTAAGTGCAGAGATTTTATTCTGCCTAGAGGAAATTCTGAACATCCTAAAACAACCTCACCCTGAGCTCTAAAATCTACTTCAAGAAACCACAAAGTCTCTTTTTAGAGAGAAGGCAGTTCTTTTACCAAGAATCTCATTGACACAGAGGTTATAACACCTGAGTACTTAAAAAAGACAGGGCCATTGTTCAGCTGTACTCTGGGTTATAGCTGGAGTTTGCTGGTGGTGATGCAGGCAGGATGTTTGTGTGTGAGAAGAAGGCAGAAGTCATGCATTAATTGAAAGAACACAGAAAAAAATTGTCTACAAGCTGGAAAAAAGCCAGATATGGAAGAGAATTTGAAAAGGAGGACAGCAGAGGTCTCTAGATTTGCCTTTAACCCAAATAAACTGGAATGGAAAATTCAATGGGACTTATGCCCTTTATCCTCATTGCTCTTTTAAATTTCTATCATAGGAAAAAAGTTCCTGCCCAAGATACCCTTAGGAATAATAATTATAAACACAAATATAGATTTAATTTCATATCTTAAAAGATGCCTAGCTAAAGCAAATCCTCCTTTTCAAGTAGATTAACACATTATTTCATACTCTGCCTTAAAAGGAAGATAAACTAATCCTTCTGTAGGACATTATATTTGGCAAATCCTCACTTGATCTTTATTTTGTTTCCTGAACAAAATGAGTTATGTGTGTGTAAATTACTCCCAATTTTAGTTGTTGTTTATCTAAAAGTGAGTCTCTGCAACTTGTTTTTGTTTAGTTAATGATCAATTTTACTATCCAAGCTGTTGATGGCATCTGAAAAGTGCACCTGTGAGGAGTGATGTACAAATGCAAATGAAGAAACACTCAGAGACAGAAAGGTCTCATCACACTGGCAACCTCGTTATTGCTACTCTGTCTTCATCATAAGATCTGCAAAATTATTTTTTGAACAGTGCTAGTAAGTAGTTAGGATATAAAATTATTGTGAAATGTTGATAATTATGATTTTAATACCAAAATATAAGTAAATTTGGAGAAGAAAGAGATTAAATATTTTTAAAGAGGTGGAGCTATAGCAGCAACATGCACAAATGCATGCATATATATGTGTATGTACATGCATGTACACATATATATGTGTATATATGCACATAAATCCATCTCCATGTTTGTAGATAAATACACAGAGACACACACATTATGTTAGGAATATGTATTATTTTCAAATATATATTTTCTAATGGAAATCCTTTCCTACCATTGCAAAACAGAAATTGATATTGCTTTTTTTTTTCTTGTAAGAAAATAATATATTGCATGCCTTTGCTTTTATGTTATTCCAGGCTTTCTTCACTACCACCTCTCCTTTCTCTAGCTGAGAGGAAAAAATAATGGCTGTGAAGAAACCACAAATAACAAATGCAAAACCTGTATTTTCTTCTGGAAAATGGGCAAAAGTGATTGTAAATAAAAGAACAATGTATATACTTAGATATATAGCAGTACTTATTCTCACAATGTGATCTTTCCAAATTTATTATTTCTGCAAGAAAATATGACAGGAGGAAGCCAGCTAGAAATAGATAATGGACTATCTTCAAAGAGGATCCTTTTATTCCTCATAACAGTAGGTGATAAATGGTTCCAATGTCAGTGCTTACCATTTTCTTCTTTTTTTCTTCCTTGCAGCATATCTCAAATTAGAGACTAATAGCCCCTCAGGATAAGATACCTTGACATGACTTCTTTCCATCTGCAGTGCCTGAAGCCATCAAACACCCATCACCAACATGAAATGGGGAAGAATGTAGATATTTTGCTCCTTGACAAGGGTTGTAATTTTTTTTGTAAGATTATTAAAGAGAAGGCACTTTTATAATTATATTTTTCTCATAAATATCTGTTTGCTTAGGCCTCTTGCTTACAAGAATATTTCCTTGTTTGCTCTGAAGCTGCTCTACTGAACCTCAGAAAATGGGAACAGGTAAAGAGCCCATGTAGGTCTTGCCTGAAGATGAGGATTCACAGGGTTGTAGTTACCTATGTTTTACTTTCAAAAATGCCAACTGAACAACTCTCATCCTGAATTTTCACTTGAAATTAGTAATTAATGTGTCATTCTAGGGTTATCCTACCTTTTGTAGAATTTTTAACCATGAGCAAAACCTCCTTGCAGTGAAGAAAAGGAAGGCATCTACTTGAAAGTCACAATTAAGGTTCACTCACTCTTCAAAGTCTGAGCTGTCTCTGATGATTCAGATAAAGAGGGAAAATGTGCTGTTGAGAGTAAAACCGAGTTTCATGGCAGAACTCAATTGCTATGTATCTGCAGGCAAATGTATCTGCAGGCAAATGTATTTGCATTTTCCCCTCTGTTCCCTGACTTAGATGAGAGCAGGTTTTTCTTGCTTTGTAGCATTTTTGCACAGACAAAATTTGTGCCTTTGGTGTTCATGATGTCATATTCTGATGCTCCATTTTTTATTGGCACAAAAATAGAGAGCCAAAGTATATAGCAGATTTTTTTTTCCCAGTGATGCTTAAACATTTTCAGTTTCTTCATATATTTTTAGCTTTATAGATTTTTAATATATAGTTGTATTTAGTTTCTAGTATTTTTCCTGCCCTTTCTCACATTTTAGAATAACAAGTTAACTCTTTCTAAGATATTCTTGAAATTCTGTTTACTTTTATTCTTAAGAAGGTAATTTCTGACAAGAACATCTTGTTTTCCATCAGTACTGAAGAGACATAAAAAAATAGGGTAAGGAAGCTCCTGGACCAGCTCCAAGGGATTGACCCAAGGAGGGATTACTGGGGAAACTGATCTCCTATTGGATGTGCCTGCTAGATAAACTAATTAATAAACATTATTAAAAATTGTAGAAATCCTGTATCATACATGCACATATATCCATATTTGTGCACCTGAAAGCTTTCATTAGAGAATTGATTTTTATCTCCCCACTCTTAATATTGTTTAGAAAGTTTTATCCTTTGATATCCTTTGATTCCAGGCAACACTAGGGTTAAGTTTAATAAAAACTTCTATTAGAAGATTAAATAGGTGAATATATCTATGCAAGAGAGCGGGGGACAGATGAAGAAAGAGCAAACAGTTATATTTTGTTTCTCTGGGAACTGCTGAGTGCTTGACTGAAACTTTACTCAAAAGGAAGAGAATCAGGAAACACTGCAGTAAATCTGAAACCATACATTCTTAGACTTTAGGCTTATTAGAAATAAATAATTCATTAGAAATCTATTTCCATTGCTCTAACAATGAAGATACTACTTTAGGTTACACGTGGGACAGTTTTGGATTGGAATGTGGCTCCCTATTAAAAGCATTTAAAAAAAATAAACACAACCTTTCTTAAACTCAAAGCATTTTTTGTACTGCACCTCCTATAAATCTCAGGAAATTTCAATTGGATAATAGATCACTTTTGATAGAAAAAGGATATGTTCTTGTAGTTGAGACTACATTTGTCAAAGGAACTGTGCTCAGATTCCTGGAAAATGAAGAGCTGGACTGCAAGAAAGGGTCAACAAAAATACTCACCTTCCAATTATTGAATATAAGTTCACTAAATAATTAAATATTTTTAAAAGCCCCCAAAATTAGAAATGTCTGAGTCAAGTTGTGTTTCCCATATTGCCTGAGAGCAGTGTGTTTCCTTCTGTGGATGGTTCATCACCATGGAAATCTGTAATTTTGCACTGCACCATATTGACCACAGATTACTGCTGTCTTCTAGGCCAGGACAAGCATGCACTATGATATGGCATCTGCCACTTTTGATCTCAGAATAAAATGTGATGTTGTTTCATAACAGGAACTCTTGCTGTCTTAGGTTCTATAGGGAGATAATCTGAATTTCTGGTTTAATTTTGCCCTCTTTAGCAGATACGATATTTTGAATGGAAATAAAGAAATTATTCCCACAGACGTGATATTATACAAGAAATTTGCTTCCTTGATATCAGCTTTCTAACTGTATCTTTTATTCTCTGGGCAGATTTTAAAAAATTCTCCCTGATCAGCTGCAAAAAATTTGTCAAAAGATTCCCAGAATGGTTTGTGTTGGAAGGAACTTCAAAGATCATGTACTTCCAAACACTTCCACTAGACCACATTACTGAAAGCTCCATCCAGCCTGGCCCTAAACACTTCCAGGGATGGGGTATCCACAAATTCTCTGGACAACATTCCAGAGCCTCACCATTTGCCATGTAGCTGTTGATTATGGTGAAACTTGAATGAAATCTGGCCTTTATGAAACACACCATTGGAAAGAAACTTAAACCCACCACATCTCTCATAAAAGTACTCAACCCTCTTTAACTTCAACCATATGACCATCAGCAAAGGCAGGGTTTATCCTTTGAGATGGGAGCTTCTCTAAGGATCCAATTCTCTGTAATTCTGATGCCATTTGGCTCCTATGCTACTGCAAGTTTGAAGACTTCAAAGGTTGCAGTGTTGCAACCATGCCTAAAGCTCTATACACACAGGTTGAAGGGTAATTCTATATATCTCTATAAACAATGTTAAAAACATGTAAATCAGGCCTATTCTATTCTCTAATTCACCTTTTGAAATATTTGCAGTTGCACTGCAACATGCAGTCTCTTATTTTTTAATGTAAAAAGCTCTAGTAAGTTCTACGGATTCAAAAATTTTTAAAATATATGTTTCATAAGTTATGGTGACAATGGGGAGATTTGTTGGTTTTTTGGTTTTTTTGTTTAGTGTTTTTCTATTGCAAAGAATAAGAATTCCCTTATTTTCTTTTTTTTCCTTCTTTTTCTCTTCGGATCTTTACAAAGCCACTTGAGAACAGAACATTTAATGGAACAGCAAGGAAATTCTGCTCCAGAGAAGTTGGAACATTTTTTAAATCAGTGAATAGTAACAAAGACGTCTGTGACTGTCTTTTCTACTGGGAGTATCAGCTTCTGTGTTTACACTTTTTCCCAGGAACTGCAGCTTGGTGATGTGTGCTGCTCAGAAACAGACACATTCTGTTGTTTTTATTGATAGCACTTGAATACTTTTTCACTTCCATATGGCCAAAACACATCACAGATTTCTAGATCCTGCTGTGTGCACTGGGTTGTAGACCTAGCTCTGGTATTGTTTTCCTGGTGTCTAAAGCAACTGGAGCACATTCTCCACATGAATCACGCTGTCCGTGTTGCTTGGCTGAGCTGGAGTGTGACACAGTGTATATATCAAACACAATTTAGATGGTGTGTTTTGAGATGTCGTTGGCACTGCAGCTAAGAACAATAGAATTTCCATAACAGGACAGAAGCAATGGTCCATCCAGTCCAGCATCCTGCCTGAGGGAATGGTTGCACGCTTCAGAGGAAAGCATGAGGCCTTGGCATGCACACAGAATTTAACCATGGAAGGAAATTGCTTTTTGATTCTGTCTGTTGCTCAACTAACGCTACAAAGCATGAGCATAACTTGTCCCTGTAATTGTTATCCTACTCAGTGGAACTGTGTGTGATAGTCTAATTTATAAATGTCTGATTCTTTTTGAAATGTGTCATGCTATGTTTTGAGGGTTATTGTGAACATGTATGCAGTGTTGCTGAAATAAAGATTAACATTTTCTTTCCATTTATTTATTTTTTAAATGATAACATATCTATCAGCAGGTGATGGTGTTGCAAAGACCTGTTTCAGTTCCATGCAACCCAACATATGGTCAATTAATTCTTTAAAGGATGGTTTACTGTCAGGTGTAATCAGTCCCTTAGTTTAATGAAGGCAATACCAGAAGAGTTGACTCCCCTGCTTAATGATGGTTAATTTATGGATTTTTATTTCTTAGTTTCAGCTGGTATTTGTGTTCAGTTCCCATGAGTTAGCAAGTGTTATTAGTAAAATGTGAAGATATGTATGTCATGTGGCAATTATTTTCCTGTCTCAAAGAGGTTGAATTGAAAATTTGTGTCCAACAGACTCATTAGATTATCTCAATGTTTTCTACACATATGAATGAATAATAGAACTAATATAGAAATAATGATGAATAAGCAGAAAGGCTTATTCATCAACATGTGATTTCTAACCCATTCCTGTTCTGAAGAAATTAAAAATCATAGAATGCCATTTTCATAGCTACAATAATCTTTAGCTTGTACCTATTTTCATCTGCTTGTTCTGTTCCACTATGGAGGCTGACTCCTCAACTAGCTGTGAACTTCTCCCTTTAGTCAGCACAAGGAAATGTCTTCTTCTTCCCCAGTTCACTTAGTGATCCAAAGTCACCAGTGGATTGATTTGAAATGAGCACTTGAAGGACAAATGTCATTCCCTTCTGCTGATAGCACCATGTAACCACTTTGTGGAGAGGTTTGGGACAGGTTAATACCTTCTGCAGTCTCCTGAACAGCAGAGCACATGTGAGAGTACCATGTCCTGGGGCTCACCTGTATTTCAAGAAAAACACTTGCTTAAATAGCAATGGGATTGAAATCCAGCTATTGGGCTACAACATAAATTATAAATCTAAGTATTTGCAATCAATCCTCTTTATATTTAAAAGAGTCATGGAGATGCCAGATTATTTTTCTGCATCAAGTTGAAATATTGGAAAGAAAAAAAAACCAATCTACTTACCAAAATTTATGCCAGCAGTTATATAGACACAGATTAAGATGGAGACATGTAAAATCTAGCGTTAAATAACAGCAGCCTACCTGCCTTAATTCATTCAACTCACAACTGTGAAAATGATTATTATCAAATTCCCTGTGCATTTAGAAATCTTAGTTTTCTAGATGATCTAGCATCTAGTAGCAACAATGTTTCAATGAATAGAAAAATCAGAGTAATTAAGCTGTGTGAAAAACTAAGTTTACAGAATAGACACAAAATACTTGAATTTCATAATTTGCAATAATGGATGCCAGATTGAGCTTATTTATATTTTTTTTCTGTTGGTGTCTAGATCAAACTGAATGTCTACCAGTTCTCCCCACAAACTACACAAAGTGTGTATTTGCTTGATCCTTTAAATATGCATCCCACAAAAATCATATTCAGTTTCACTTACAGCCATTTTTTAGGCACAAAAAATCTTCATAGGAATAAAAAGTTTAGGAGAAAAATGGATTCTTTCTAATCCTTTTTGTATGATCCCTTTCCTTCCTCTAGGAAATATTGAAGATCTTAGAGAAACACATCAAATGTAGGGTCCCTCCCATGTAATGCTGAATTTTCTAGAATCTTTACATTGTAGAGTGGATACATGTACTATGGCATTAGAATATTAGGAAAAGACCACTAAAGAAAGCCCATTTCACTAAAGAAAGCATTTCATTTTATGCAATGATCATAAGTGAGGAGTAGTTAAAAACACTGCAGTAAAATTTCTTTTATTAGTGTTCCTCATAAGATCTGTAAATTTTTGATTGCATATTTGCAGGAAAGGCAGAAGTTTATGTGGACATTTGTCATGCTTTCAGGGAAAAAGGTATGATAATTTTTTGATTAATTTTATTCTCATGAAGGGTTATCACTGAAGTTTAAACTTCAGTCTTCTGATATTTACAGAGTTGCAGATAATAGACTGTTATTCCCCAGGGTATCACTCTGATTAAATTGTACATATATTACTCTTTTTATTAGCTTACCCAATGTAATATTAGTATTATGACAAAAATCTTTGTATATCTGAAGTTAGGTGGTCCCCTGGCTTCAGGCGATTTTGGTACTCCCATCTTATGATGTAAAAATAATGTAACCATCAGAGGTTTATTAAAATTTTGTTACTGACCCCATCCCCTTAAGCCATACAAAATATCTGTTTTCACAGGCAACATTTCAGAGCTGTCATTTTTTATTGCTGGTGTGTAGTATCAAATTTGACTTATGACTTAACATTGAGGGTTTAATGTGATATTTATGGAAGGACTGAGCCTCCACATTACTGCTAAAATGACCGAGTTCTGCCTCTAACAGCTTTCAGACAGTGAAATGTGGCTCTTTTAGTGCAATGTTGACAACAGAGCTTCCAGTGAAGCTCATCTAATCTTTACAGAAGCTCTGAAGCTGCCAGCATTCAAGTGCCATAGCTACTTGGATGTTCCCCTTTCCCTCTTAGCAGAAATGCTGAAGCTGACCCTCACCACTGACTTGTTCAGCAGATATTTCATTACCACAATTAATTTCAACATAGGTTAGCAGTCATTGTCCACCTCCTTCATCTTCCTCCTTCAACATTCACAAGGTAAAACTTCTGACCATGCTGGGGTTGAAATTGCCTCTCAGCAAATCACCTTCCTCATCATCTCTTCTTCTTCTGTTTGAAGAGTTTGAATTCACAACCAGTTTTTAAAAAGGAAAAAAAAAAATAAAGTAGAAAGACTACGATTTGTATGTTCCATGAAAGAGTGGCATAAGAGACTCAGCCTTCAATGATCAAACTGTGATATTCAGTGGCAATAGTCTAAAATCACAGTGATCTTTAGTGATCTAATTTCTTTACTTCATTGTGGCTAGATTTTTCCATACAATATTTTAAAACATGGCAAGGAAAATTCTGGATTCTATGGGTCAAGAAAAAAGACTATTTAAATTTATCCTGTTAGTTTTCACAGCCATGCTTTGGTCCTGGATAACAGATTTATTTCATAAGCAGGCCCTACTGCACCACAAACCCTGCCCACCCTGGACTGGTAAATCTCTGAATTTATACTGTCATAAAAGATCTTTTATTGCTTTAAGGAAAAAGATTCAGATATTTTTAAAAAAAGTTATTTTACCTATTGTCATGGTTTAAAACCAATAACTAAGAAAATTACTTATTTCTTGCTGTGAGATATGGATTAGAACAAGAGCAAAACAGGTATAAAACTTAAAAGGAATAAAAAAAGTTTATTGACAAAACTACAATAATAAGAACACCAGAATAAACTTCCAGAAAAACCTTTTCATCCCCTATCTA
>NC_031769.1:10750419-10886909 GCF_001522545.3 Parus major | reverse complement strand
ATTGGTCAGGAGAAAAGACTCCAGGCAGTTCCCAGAAACTTCAACTTTTCTTAAAGGTAAAGTAACTCCATGACACCTATTTTTAAATGTAAGGTTCTGACACATTTGAAACAGAAGCATCTCTCTGGTCCTCTTTGGTTTTGTCCTTTATTGGATTCACCCACACTTCCACGTGCAGTCACATAGCTGATCTCACTCTTAATTTCTACATTATTTAAAATGGAAAGTTACTTTAATCTTCAAGTTTAAATCTAAATTATTTTTAGTATAAATTGTATGCACAAAATTCTTTGATCTGCCATGACATCTTTTCATGGAGCATTAACATAACAAAGCAGAATAAAAGCAGCTGGAAAAGAATGGTTCAGAATTTTTTTGCTGAAGAATTTGAAATGAGACAGCTATGGATCCAAAAGACATGAGAGAGTCATTTACTTTTGCAGTTATTAAAATGACTTTGAGTAAGAAGAGAGGAGAGAGAAGCAGAGTATCAGTCTTTCCAAAGGTGGACAGCAGGCAGGTTCCATATTTTGTAATTCTGCAATGACATTTTATATTTGCTACTCTCTTACTCTTGAGTACTGCAACACATATAGTAATTATTTTTTTATTTCTAAGTGGTCTACATCAGAAAAATATCTCATGTTTAAGTGCAGAAAGTTTCTCAGGAGTTCTGTTCAGTTGCAGAGTTCAAAAATGTTAATATGACCTCCTCAGTTTAGCAGCCTCGGTGGCAGAGCCATGATGAATAGGGAATGAATAGACAAGTTTGATTTGGTTTCAGACCTTTAGAAGACCTTTAGGACAATGTTTCTGCCTCAAGTATCAGGGGTTTTTTCATTTTTATTCATGGGGCATATCTTGGGTAAATTTTTTGAAAATAACATCCACAATCAAAATGTGATTTTCCTGTCATTATGTATCGTATTGAACATGTTAAATTCCTCTGTACTGCACAAGGTCTTAGTTTTATAATCAAGTGACCTTCAGGGAACCAATATACAAACAATGGATGTGTTGCAAGACAGGTGTTTAAGATAGCCAATGAATATTATACTTGAGGAATAGTTATCATAGTGGAATGATAAAGTGTAGAGTTTTATTGGTTTATTATGCATATAGAGCTATGATTACACTTTGGTGTATAACAAGTCTTATAAATATGCTAAAATGAATATGCTATTTAAATGAATAAATACATTTTTTGCAATTGAAAGTTAACCTATTACTAGATAGAGTTTATAAATACTCTGAGTATGTGATCTTGGATTTAAGGGGAGAGTCATGCTAAGGAGTTCAATAGAATATTGTTCTTTCTTAATTTCAAATACCTAGTCTTTGCTGCCCATTTTATGTTTTACTGATCCATTTTCTATAATGAATCAATCTTAGGGTCATATGAAGGTTAAACCCCACATCTGTATTATAATAAATAAATCAAATAGTTTGAAAAATATTTTTCTGTATAAAAAATATTTATCTATTTTATCCTGTATTTAGCCATGTTAAAATGCAGCCTTTTCACATCATCAAAAGTAAGGTGAGTAAACTTCATTAAATGTTTCCCTTGAAGTTCATATTTGTTTATTCAAGAAATTCAGGAATATAACCAAGTCATTGCTGTACATCCAGGCAAGCTACTTTCAAAACTGTTTTCGAGGCAGTAAGTGGAAGGAAAATAACACAATTTCTTCCCTTGAAATAGCTGGATATTCACAGGGGAAGGAGAAAAGGAGTTTTCTATGGCTCCAGCACAAGCAAGAACCTCTTTGTAGGCAGAATTTCTTATTCCTCTATAAAATATCTTGTGTGCAGTTAGTTTAAAGACCTCAGTATCTTATTGGAGAACATCTGAGGGGGACAGATGATGATAAGAAAGCAAGTAGGGATATTTCAGGGAGTTTGCAGGAAAATAGTGCAGTTTTGATGAACTCTGGCATTTCTGACAGTATAGAATTCTTGTGCCTGATGTTAGCCCTTCGCTCTCTGCCATTCAAAAACACTGCTGGGTGCATGGTGCAGATAAGTTTACTTCTGTGCAGAGGGGAGAATATTAAATGAATGTAAAGAAAACATGCTCCATGGAAGGCAGATATAATGCTTTCCCCAATTAAGCTACTCAGTAAAAATGATGTAGAAATGGCCAAGTTCAATTTATATTTTTTTTAAGAATTGAGTTCCAAGCTCTATAAAATAGGGTCTCTGTTAGCTTGGACTTACAGGAGCTTCATCATTCTAGGACTGTGGGTTCCACACAATATATCCTGCTGTCTTAATGCAAACTGAAATCAATGGCATTTTAATTTAATGTGACAGATTGCAACTTATGATGGCTAAGGAATGGACAAACTGCCATTTGTGATGTTTCTGTGAGGGGATGGCAACCTCTGCTCTAAGTACAGAATGGACAGGTGAAAACAATTGCTGTCATTGCCCATCACAGGGAAATCCAAGAAGGACCATCAGCTTGAACCTCTACAGTGAATGAAAAAAAATATACTTGACCTAGACTAGAGTGAACTTTCAAAGAATTTTGTTGAATCTAGCACATCTTATGAGAAAAAGGAAGCACACATCCCATGATGTACTCCTGTACTATTTTTTTTTCCTTTCACAGGCCATTAACTTAAGGTTTCAACCATGTGAGATTTCATATCAAGACTCTTTGTAAGAAAAAAGTGATCACAAAGTATAATGTGTTACTTGCAGAGAGAGTTACAGATCCTACAAAGCACAGTTTAAAGTTCAAATCATCTTTTCTGCAGCTTTCAGGACTTGAGAAGAAAGCAAACCAGTGCCAGGTAGTTTAAATTTACAATTAGCTGAGGCACCTGTATGTTTGAAAAGAGAAAGACCCACCATGAGCATGATTTAAATAAGCAGAGGTGCCCAGGTTTCCCTCTCCAATAAAACTTGGCTGCCTGATCCATAATATATTTATATCTTTCCTCTGCATAATAGGAAACAGTGTTTCAGAGATTAACAAACTGAATCACTGCAGACAAGGAGTAAATATTTATTTGTACTTAACATTTATACAACACTTCTCATGGACAATGAAAAAATATTTTATTATGTTAGATAATCATTACTACTCTGATGCTGTGAAATAAAACAAAGTACTGGTTTGTTCACAATAATAATCATGGTAAATAATGGAGCTCAGGTCATCTGATTTCCCATCCAATCCATATACACTGAAGGCTTCAGCTGTTTCTCTATGCTATTTAATGCATCCTGAAATTCACCAGAGATTTGTGTCCCAGCTTTCTGGCTTGAGTAGAAACACATAAGAAGATGTCCTCCAGTGAGCTCTAACCACTCAAAAGCAAATACTTAGCTTCTGTAGTAGATCTCAGTTTTGATTAAGTTTGCAGCAATAAGTCTAATATAATTTTTGTGACACATAGTACCATTTACCTAGTTCTGAAGGAGAAAAATACATTAAATTTATGTGAATGCACTGATACACAATGAAAGCACATGTATAGCAACACATTAGGAAATGTATTATACCACAGATTCCTGTAAAACTTGATTGTATCAGCAACTTGATTGTATCGGCTTGAATTACATTCCAAAACAGCAATTTCTCTATTTTTGATGAAATGGAAATATATTTTATGCTTGTAAAATATTTTAGAATACACTTTGGTAAGTAAAAAGGCAGAAATGCATTAATTATGAGGTCAGAAAACATGTTTAATATCAGAGGCAATATCTAGAAAGGTCTCAACCTGACTTTAAATGATCTAACTGAAAACATTTTAAAATTGAAATTGTCACATTCATATTTGCAAATACTGCTGAAAGGTGCAAGTTGAGTCATTCCACGATGAATAAAAGCATTAGAAGACATAATGCTTAAAAGGCATACTAATATCAATTTTATACATAGCTATAAAATTTGTACATATACAAGGCTAAAGTGATCAATATTTGATATGCTGACAAAAATTTCAGAGAAGATTTTAAAGGTGAAAACAGCTCATTAAAAGAATTGGGCCAATTGGGCTAATAGTGATAAACATCAAGGTTCCATTTTTCTTAAGTACTGAAAAACATATATTATATTTGGTGTATTTTTTCCTTTGTTCTCTCTTTTGATGAACAGTCATTACTTTTTTAATTTCAGCCTCTCCTACATTAACTCCTGAAATTCACATGAGCCACTAACTAATCATGATAATGCAAAAACTGTAGCAAAATAACATATTTAAAAGCATCTGATCTCCAGGATTATCATTTAACCAAACTCAAGGGTCAGATTCAGTTTTGATGCCATTGGGATCAGTTTTTGACACACTGGGATGTGTCCCCAGATTTATGCTGCTACCATCCCCTTTTCTAAAGAATAGACATTTTGTAGTGTGTCACAAATTAAACAAGCAGCAAACAAGTTATTTCAATGCATATGAAATAACTAACATCTGTAATAAAGAAACCAAAATACCCACAAATAAAAAATGGAAAAAAGAAGGATGAAAACAAAAAATGCATTGTAGAAACTAATACAATGTATAGATTGTATTTTAAATGGAGCATAGATTTAAACTCTTAAGAAGTCATAGGTCTCCTGGGAACCTCTAATGTCCGTCTGAGAAATAAGTGAACAAAAGCTGAAATATGTCACCCCTCTGTCCAAACAGGAATGTTTACCAAAACCAACCACCCCTTCCATTTGTCCTTCTAACCTGCCTACATTTTGGCTTTTTATGCAGGTAAAAATCTCACATTCCTACTTTTTGCTTTCCCTTTTTGTTTGCTTCCTCATCTATTTTTTTATGGAATGTCACAATGTTGATCTATAAGAGACTACAATTAGTCACTTCTTAGCTCACTGCTAAGCCTAAATATAATATGTGTTAAAAAGGAAGAAGGTGAGGGAAAAAAAGTGTTGCTTAGGACTCTTTTCCAGGGCTTAGAGGACTCTCTTCCTATAGTGAAGGCAAAACACAGAAAAGATTAATGTTTACAATGTCTATAAAATAACCCTGTGTTTTGAGATGTAGCTGATAATGTGGCAGGTCCTGTGAATATATCTCATAACTGAGTAGGTCTTTTTGGACAATATTTGAGATCCTGCCACAATCTTTTTCATTTACATGTGGGTGGTTGTGCCCATGAAGGCTTTAACAGCCTTTCCTTGTTAATTTTTTAATCTGTCTGAGCACAGGGGGATTATGTGTATTGTCTTAGACATCCTTCAGACCCCGAATGCTTACAAGTGCAGAGTTTGAAAGTAATGCCTGCCCATCACTCAACCATTAGCCCTGTGTGACAAGCCCATAAATATACTTATTTGAAGAGAGATATATCCTTTTGGTTCCAAAAAAATATCAATAAAAACTACCTCTAACACCATAAGCCCATATTCACAGAAAAAATGTGCTGAGAAACATCGAAACTCAATGGAATCAAAATCCCAGTGAGAATCTGGGAAGCATCCATTGACACTTTTACCTGTTATTGCGTCTACTTAGTTAATGGTAATAAATTGTTTCCAATGTTTTTCCTGAGTTTTGCAATAGACTTCCAAATAATGAAGAATTAATATGCCTTAAGACTCCTAAGAGAGCTCTTTAGGAAGGACAAGTCATTGATCCTGTTATGCTTTCATTATTTTGACATTGATCAGAAAAACAAGTGCTCTCACATTTAGATACAAACTACTGCATAATTCCCACAAATTTTTGTATTGTTCCAGACACCGAGGCAGAATGCGTAAAGATGGTGCTCGTAAAAATCTTAAAACTTCTGAATTGCAGATTCTAGATTGCTTTTTTTTTACTACTTTAATAAGTGTACCTTAATAAAATAATTATGCACATTATTTAGTCATTCTTATTTCTTCAAGAGATACTCACTGTAAAATTCTTGATGATTACATGAAAGGATAGAAAGAAAAGTTCTGTGAAAGTTGAAAAGAGAATTATTAACTATTTTCATAACTTCCAGCTAAAATTAAAATTAATTTTATAGCAAGCAATTCAGTCCTCAGAAATACTTGTATCTTTTAGTAGCAGTATGTGATACTTTAGATATATACCCAATGTCTTGCAGAAGATTGAGGTCTGATTTACAGAAGAGGTTAAAGTCTCCTTGATATCTGGATCTCACTGTTCAGTGAATGCATGCATGATCTGCTTGTTCTCAGGTGTGCTTATTGCATCATGAGTCTTGGTAAAAGCAAAAACTTCTAAATTCTTCCTTTCTATTGAGCAGACAAAGTGGAAGAAAGAAAAGTTTTTGCCCCTGTCAATTTTCAAAATGCAGAGGTAAGTTGTGCATCATAAATGAGCTCTTGTGTTACAGGATATGATAAGCTCCAGTTTTGGTGGGTGGCAATTATGACATCTAATGCTAAATTCTAAAAGGGAGAAAGTCAATGTTATTTTAATTAATTGTATTTCCTTTCACATTATCTTATTAAACCACCAATTTATCAAATAATTTAATTTTCAACTTAGTAAAAACATTGATTTATGTCACTCACAAAGTCAGATATTAAGAGAATTGTGAAATAGCTGTTATTAGTTAAATACTGATTTGAAACCAGCTTGAAATTTCATAACATGTTTTAGAGTGTTGGAATAATACATAATTTTTAACTTGTTGGAATAATTATTTTCTTTTTCATCTAAATCAGATCTGCAGTGCTTAAAATCTTAATGGGAGAAAATGATGCTGCTTACATTCACTGTTGTAGTTATTGCAACACAAATTGTAATTGTTGTTAAAATGGATCTAAATTGAAAAATTTAAAATATCCTCTAACTATTCAGAGTATGCTGATAGAGATAAATCCAAAATTAGTAAACACAGAAGATAGGGAATGCTGCACTCAGAACACTGAAAAAAATCTTTACTAGTTGTAAAAGCTTTGAAAGGAAATATTCAAAGACAGAGAGGTGGAAGAAAATCCAGGTTGACTTCATAGCTGCATAAAGCTCTATCTTTCATATCCCCCATTTAAACTTTTCCCTGCCTTTAGAACAGGTCAAGCTCTGTTCTTTTTGATCTGACAGATACATGAGCACCTAAAGTAGTGCTGACTCTAACCTACCTTTATCATAACAATAGTTTTCATTTGCTGTTATAAAGACATTTTAAAGATTAAGACAATTTTTTTTCCAATTTCCATACATTTTTGCTCCTTATCTCCCATTTGAAAAATCCTATCAAACTTTCAGAAAGAAGTCTTAAAGTCCAGCATAGATAAATTGACTGAAAAAGATCAGTGATACAGATGGATTATTGATATAACTGGTCGAGTAGACACAACTGTATTTTCTGCATCTAGAAGAAGGAAATTTCTTTCACATTCTTCTTCTCAAAATGTTTTACTTCCTTTGTTCCAGGCTATGTAGATTTGTCCCAGGAAAACAGCCATGGGTAGAGGTACTGAAACATTTGTTTGTTGGGCATATTCCTTTTACTTTCTTAAACAGAGATACTTCATTTTGTCTTTGTCTCTGTTCCTCCCAATAATAAAAAGGGCTGATCCTGTCCCTTGCACTCACTGGTATTAATGAATGACCTTATTTTCATCAGAAATATCTCCCTTCTTAAAGAGCACAGAGCTGTGAAGGCAGATGACTGACATTTAACACATGTTAATGTAGGGTGGAGGGAAGCGTGGTTTTATCCTAAACCACAAATGTTCAGTTTCAATCTGGTTTAGAGTATTGAATGTGATTAAAACTGATTATAAATGAGAAGCTTCTACTTAATTCAATCTACCTAATGTTATGGCCTCTTCTACACAGGGTTTGTACTTTTCAACAGTTCCTCATTTTAAATCACCTTGCACGTGCTTTAGAAAGAGAAAAAAATGACAAGTTTGGCAAAAGGACCTTATGTCAAGAGATATCACAGGATGTTTTACATATAGCCCACACATAAATATAATCTTCCTCTTGTATTTACCCTTTGTCATAGGAGAAGATAAAAGCCAAGGGTAAAAAGGATCAAACTGCCAGCTATTTTTAGCAGTTTGTAAATGGTTTAGAATCAGGTTGTCCCTTCTGCTCAGGGCCACAGAAAAGAGGGTGGCACATCTGGCTGTGGCTCACTTGTTCCAAGGGCATTGCTATACAGAGCACTGGCTATACTTTGGACTATCAGAAAAACAGAACAGACATCTAACTTTACTTTCCCTGTATTTTATTTTCATTCATGGAATAAAATGATAATGCACTGAGTCCTTCAGCTGCAGATCATCAAAAACTTCTTCAGGAAAGAAATTCTGAAGTCACTAAGGCTCTTCATTTTCTCTTTAGTAAATAGCAGGTACAAACAATTTTTGGTCCCCTTGAAATACATAATCTCCTAAAACAAAGTAGCTCAAAAATCATAATCTCAAACTCTTTTGTTAGAGAAAGCATCATATTTCCTTTGGGTTTTCTGCTATGTCCACTTTCAATAGTTGATCCTCTGGCTTTGTCCTTCATGTCATGGCAGTCACAGACTGCTATCTGTTTTCAGCATTCCCAAAGCAAAGCTCACTCTGTGGCTCAGAATAAATTTTACTACAGATAATATAATTTTTACACTGTAATTCCATGTTTGTTCAGGGCATTTTTTTCAGAATTTTATCCGTTGACCAGAATCCAGATCTTTCTGAAGATTCAGGTTCATCTTTGTTTCAGCTTTGAAGCTGGTAAATCTTTCACTGGTATGATCATAAAATCTATGAATTTCAAAGGGCAAAGGATCAGTAAATAGAAGGAATAATATGGAGGTTCAGACATGAAAGTTAATGTCTGAATATGTTCACTAGTACTATTTTAATATGTATAAAAATTTATGCATTAAAAAATGAATGTGTTTAGGAACACCGCAGGTAAATCAGACATGAGTTGGCAGGTGCCTGGAGGACAGAGTAAAAAATATCTCCAATAATTGCTTTAGACCCCCAAAAGGGGCATATTGTTTGTATGTGTTGCCCCTTAGAGAGATTCACATGTTCATACCTGCTGCAAGCTACAGTCATCATCCATGGCTGAATACTCCCCAGGTATAATAAATATGTGTTCAGTTTTCAGTCCCTGAGAAGCAGGTGCATCTCAAACAGATATGTGGTACATCTGTTTGGAGGCAGATGAATCAATAAGACAGTGCCTCTTGGGCAGGTAGCTATTCTGACCTGCTTGGAAAGGAGGTCACTGTCAAGGGTGCCTCCGAGGCAGAGTCTGTTCAGGCAGCATGCACTGCGGCTTCCAAAGCTGGTGGCATGGCAGGTTTGTTTTAAAATGAGCTACCAGGCATGTAACTGGACTCAGGACTGCAGGGTGGAAACTTGTTCAGGCAACCAGTCAAGTCAGACTCTCTTAAAGGTCACAGAGGCTTTATAATAACAAAGACCTCATTGCCAAAGTGTATAATTCCTTTCCATTTTGCTCTCTTATTTATTTTGTCTTCTTTAGCCTTTCTTCTCACTGCTTCACAATCCTTTCCCAACAGTGAATCAAGGCCTTAGCTTAGATAACCTCAGCTAGATTCCCTGTGAGGAAGCCACAGATTTTTATAGTCCAAACCTATGGTTTCTTCAGTGCCTGGTGCAGAGCAGGTCTCGCCCCGGAGCCTCCGGGACAAGCTCGGAGCTGATTGCTCAGTGCTGAGGATCTCTGCCACTTGGGTCTACAGCAGAGAAAAAGAGCACACCAGAACTCAGGGCATTTCCCTCTCACATCCATGCACTTAACTGGAATGTCTGGGGACAGAGGGCTGGCACTGGTTATATAAATTGGTCTTCTGACTGAAGGGCTCCCCTACATCGGAATGGCAGCCTGTATTTCCACAGTGAATTGCCATAAGCAGAACAAAGGGATTAGCACAAGGGCAGTGCTAGATTTACTCATGACAGCAACAAGGCAAAGCACAAGATATGGTATGGTGTTCCTTGGTGAGAGGCAATCCAACATCTGACTGGGGAAGCAGTAGCAAAATTGCATTAAAATTACTCCTCTGGTGAAAGAGTTACCATGTCTGCACCCAGTGAAATGCAAAGCAGTGACCTGTGCACCCACATTCAAAATTTACACTAAAACTCCACACGTTGTTGCTGTATGATGGATGCAGCCTGGTGCCTTTCACTCACTCTTACCTAAAAATCAGGAGTGCCTGTCTCTCTGCAACTGATTTCTCATGATTTATGGACCAGGCCAGAAGAAGACTTCGTGGATTCCAACTGTATCCTGAATCCACTGAGAAAAATTTCAGTATGCTATCATTATTTATATATATATAAGTGTATATATTTAAAAAATTCTGTAATAAACCCTTAAAATTTCATGCAGCAAAACTGTTTGACAAATTGAAGTTGGTAAATGTTCCTTATGACAAAAATGTTCTTAAAGTGGAAATTGTCAAAGAAAAAAGATCAGTTCACATAATAACAAAGAGAAGCAAATTATAGAGTTACTGAGTTTCTGTCAGAATTCAGAGAACCATAGAATGTCTTCCAAACTATTTTTCAGCTATAATTAAATGTCTTTGCATTTAAAATGTAAGATGAAAGTTAATATTTCTAAATTGTTTGTATTAAAGATTTAAAATGCCTCAATCTGATCTTTTGGGTTGAATGACTCACTCACAATTAAAGAATTTAGGACAGAAAATCCACTGTGTTTGATTTTCCCAGAGTTCTTCCATGTGTTGCCATAGCTGTCTCTCAGTGGAGGAAGTTATGTGAGAGGCAGGTGAGCAGCATTTTTATCTGCCCTTCATGTACTACTGCATCTGCTCTCCTGGTTTCAGGCCACCTTCAAGTTCTGGGCTCTGCTGGGTGTGGTGCCAGCTCACCATCTGACAGGCCAAGGCTGGTTCTCTTCAATAGTTTCTACAGGACAAATTTATTTGGACAAACTGATGGTTGACAAATAAAGCACTGTTTGGTGCAAGCTGGTGGGACACAGAGCAGAGGGTACCCATGCAGAGGTGTAGGTACCAAACCCCATCTGCTGTGCCATTGCTGTTGGCTCTTCACTGTTTCCTCTGATGCTTTCAGCCACTCTCCCTCCAAGCACTGGCCTGAATACAAATTCATTTTTCACTTCCAGTGGGCTGCAAATGTTCAGAGATCAGCAACTCTAAATTCTTATGGCATGCTGACTTGAAAATGTTGAGATACCACTGCCTGACTGGAAACTGTTTGGGTTACTTTCTTGCCATTTATGGTTTTAACATATTTGTTTACCATTTAACCTAGGCATTTGGTTTAAAAAGTTTAGTCTTTCCATAGAGAAGCAGTCTCCTCTGTATTTATTTTCATCTGTACCTGCCCCCAGAAGCTAGGAAAGAGAAGGAATATATTATATAGTCAATAGGAAAGACTTCCAACCAGATGGCAATTTCCTAACTCAAAAAGTGCCTTAAATAAAACTCTGATACAATTTTAATCCAGAGATCCTATGATTTTATTCACACATATTGTGATATATGCCAAGCCATGTGTCAGAAGCAGTTTGGAACTTCAAGAGCAGACAGTTACACATGACACTTTTTGACCTCAACTGCAAAAACTTTGTATATAATTCTCCTACATGCTTGTATTCTGCATGACAGAATTAATGAATACAAGAATAATAGGCCTCCAAGGTGATTTACATGCATTGATTAAATGTCAGCATTGAAATGCAGTAGATTCCATTGCTACAGATGCTGTGAATAAAGACAGGAGATTGTAACCATTGGTTAAACAAGTTGCTTATCAATTCCTTTTAGCATATAATTATATTTTCTTGTTTTATCATCAGGAAACTCACTTAATAAAACATTTTGAAAGTTGTGCAAAAAGTTATTTAGGTTTGAACTTACAAGACATTACTAATTCCTGTACTGTATGCTGGTATGTACAGTACAGTAAAGCTGGGGGAAATACTCTTGCAACATAAGAGAGAATTCAAGATGTTCGTGGTGATTGAATAATAAGTGATTGATATTGGAGGAAATAAAATTAAAACCTTGCCTAAGTATAACTGAATAGACAGACTGTAAAAGTGATTATGACATGGAGAAAGAATGTTCAATTAAATCCCAGTGAAAAAAGTTAATTTTCTGTCACTATTAATACACATTAAATATCCATTCTAACCATAACAGCAACACATTTAATATTAAAATTGGCCAGGAGACTTCATAACCCATGAGT
The DNA here is from genome assembly GCF_001522545.3 of Parus major. NCBI lineage: Eukaryota > Metazoa > Chordata > Aves > Passeriformes > Paridae > Parus > Parus major. The sequence goes on along the minus strand of NC_031769.1, from coordinate 10,874,755 downwards.
GACAAAGTTCCCTGCACAACAAATTAAAAAAAAAAAATAAACAAACAAACAAAAAATCCCACAACCAACCAAACAAGCCAACATAAACCCAAACAAACAAAAAAACCCACCAGTAACTCAAAGTGTCAAAACTGCTTCACTGTGGTGCTGTCTCAAACTTCCAGTCCAAGGTTTGCACAGTGCCCCATGTGTTGTGCTACCCATGTGTGACAAGTGAAGTTGAATAGCTCTGCACTACAATGGCTGGACCAGCCTGCTTGGTCAGTGGTAGCAGTTAAGTCATGGTGTTTGTCTGAATCATTAATGAGAATTCAAAGTGATGGTTGATTCAAGTGCATCTGAAAGGATGAGTCTTTGGGATATTCATAGATATACATATAAATATATTATCATGTTTTTCCCTAAGTGGTGAAATTTAGCATTTACTGAGTCAGCAAGGTGTTTTTTCCATCTATTCACCCTGACTAAATCAGACACTGAGGAGCTCTAACGGATTCTTCCTGTTGCTTCAATTACCTTATTTTGATCAAAGTCAAAATGACAGTATGTCACATCACAAGGAGTATTAACACAGAATACTGAATAGCTAAGACACACAGGGAACTGAACAAGACAAGTAGTGGGTATAGATACCAGAGATCTCTGAACCAGCAGAGAAATAGGTGTTAAAATTCTAAGTTTGCTTGTGGCAAGAAAAGTAACATATTTCTCTGGGGAAAAAAAAACAAACAACAACTGGGATTTAAGACAGAGATAGCAGATGTCCACATTTTTAAAAGAGAATGTACACAGCACCATTACAAAAGTTAAAGATCTGTATGTTGGTAAAGATTTTGTCTCCAACCTAATACACAATTATGAAAGCTCTCCAGCAAGTTATTATGTGATTGAATGTATGTACAACTGCAAATCATAGCAGTATGACAGTACCTGTTTGTGGAGGATGAAATGTATTCTCATGTATCAGTATTACACAAGTTATTCCTGACTCCCTTCAGAAATCATTCTGCCCCCTGTGGTCTGTCAGATCCTAACATTCTGAATGATTTTTCTGTTGTTTACCTGTGGTGATGAATGACAATGAGACCAGACTGGCTATTTAGATCGCCTGTTATGTCTGGTCATTACCTCCTTTGGGATCAAGAAGGGACCATGATTCCCAACTATGAGAGAAAGCATTGCCCAACCAGACATTTACTTCAGTGTCATCAAAACTATTGTGGGGGTGAGGGGGTGATGGGAAAAAGACAGCTTATAAAGACATCAAAGAGTTAATTTCCAGTTCTTCAGAAAAGAGTCTCCCTGAGGCTTATACTGCAACTTGGTATTTATTGAACTTTAAGCTACAACCAACAGGCTGGTTAATAACAATTCATGCAGCTGTCAATCTTTTTGACCAATGTCATCAATATTTCATGCTGCCAAATAACAACAATTAAGAACCAGGGCTGGAAGAAGCACTTAGGGCAAAAGTGTTTCTTACACTATAATGAAATCGACAGTGTAGGACAGACATTTCCTATGGGCATTCAGAGAAAGGCTTTTCTGCATTTTTCTTTTCAAAACAGCAAGAGTCAGTGTTCTTTATTACACATTCAAAGTAATCATGCACTGGACGAATTTCCTAATGTTAACTCATAAAACTCAAAGTAGCATTTTTTTTTAATGCATATTAGATAAGAAAATGAGATTTTTTTTTTAACTTGATAGTAATGCCTATACTTTTATAAACAGAACAAATTTTTGCAAGCAATTCTATAAACTCTTTTTTTAAAAAACTTCATTTCAATGTTCATACTTCATATTAAATGAATCATACATGGCTGTGTCCCCTCTCAACCTCTTGTGCACCCGTAGCATCCTCACTGACACAGTGGAGTGATGCTGTGTCAGAAATATTCGGCAATAGCTAAAACATCAGTGTCTAATCAACACTGTTTTGGTCACAAAACCAAAGCACAGCACCCACCCTACAATGTGCTACAAAGAAATTAACTCTATCCAAGTCCAAACCAGAACAGCGCAGAAATGGCTCCTTGTTATGAGAATCTGGATTATGGCTGTTGAAAAAGCTTCTCTCCCATCTTTCAAATTTGAACTATAAAAACAAGGGGTTATCTGTGTTACTGTATGTGGATGGCACAACACTTAAAATATTGTTTTAAGCTTCCAGTTAATAAATACTTGCTAGCTGATTTTATCTCTGAGGAAAGTAAAAACAAGAGAAAAAAAAGGCATTAAGATCCCTAAGGTGCTCCTTTCATAATGAATCCCTGTGTTCATGCTGAAAGACAATCCAATGTGACTGAAGAAAAGCATGTCCAAATTTGTATCACTGCATGTTGTATCTTTTACTGACCAAAAAAAAATGGAGAAAGAACATAAACATGTGATAGACTAGCATATGGTTTAGGCTGCAAAGCCAAGCTTTTCCACTAATGCTATGAACATTTCAATAAGTGTGCTATTTGTACTTCCTTTCTTTCTACAGAAAATATCAACATTTCAGGATCACTTTTGGGCTATTTTGCATTTGTTATTAGTAGTGGGGCAGAAAAGGGTTCCTCTGTATGTGCAGAATTTCTTAGAAGATTAAAGGTAATTTAATCTTCTAAGATTTAACACAGACCTGCAATTCAATAGAAATTACATCTTATCTTCCCATTGTGGAGGAGCCAGAGCTAGAGCAAGGGAATGCCAACAAAACAGCTTTCTGTTAGAGAAAAACAGAATGATCTCAGCACCTTTAGAGAATATATTTTAAAACATTTTCTTAGTATAATTTAAGTTTGAGAAGGTTTGAAAAAGCTTTAGATTTGAAACACCATTATTACGAATGTGTAGGGTTTAAAAAATGTGTATATTTGCAAACAGAAAATCTGCAAAAACAAACCCACTGATTCATAATTATAAAATGGATCTGAGCATTTTCAACTCCAGTTATTCAGATTTTCAATACAATTAAGATCTGAAATTGCCATCACTGATATGATACTATCTTGAGTGTGTCAGGAATGTTGTCATTTAGCTCAAGTGTAATTTTTTACTACTTTTTCAATTTGTTTGTGGAAAAGCTAGGAATTATTTAACTGACAGACCTTAGTTCTCTACATTTCACATACAGATCAGGCCCCATTTCTGTAGTACTGAAAAAGTGATCAAATTCATATAATTAAAAATAAAGGCACAACTTGGTTCAGGAATGTGCACAATGGCTCCAGGTTGCAGGACCATAGTGATACAGACAAGCTGTGCCATGTTCTGCACAGTGCAGTGTGTCTAATTAAAAAAAAAACACTCAAGGGTACAAGGTCAAGTACAGAAGAGCTTTTTCAATCTTCCCAGTCTCAAGGGTTAAGGTGAATCAGCTCTGAGCAATAAGCTCCACTCTGTCTTCTGCTAAGTTCAAACAGTTAAGGAGGATCCTGATCCCCTGAAATTGTTGGAAGTGTCCCACTCACACCATGCCTGAGGTTTTATTTGTGCATTATGAGTTGGTCTTGGGGTCTGTATGGTGTTCTCAGGAATGAAAAATTCTCTGCCTTCTCACAGTGCTCACTCCTTCAGAGCAAGGCCATTACGTACATCAGCCTGTGTGGCTCAGTCTTCCCCCAGAAAAGCTCTGAGATACTCATTTTAAAGGAAGTGCTCTACAGCATGGAGGGGATGCATCTTTGCATGGACAAAGACATCGTTATTGATTTTCTTTATATGTAAGACCTCAAATTGCTCTGAATAATGGTTGCTATCTTGAGAGAATTGTTAAGTGACACAAATTCATTTACTATGCTCAGATTTTCAGGTCTATACCAAACTTCTAGGTAGCAGCTTATGACCAAAGAATGTCTCAGTATGATAAAAGAATCCTTTAGCATTCAGGTTACCACAGTTTTCTTGTACTTTTTCACACTTTGCTATTTTCTCCCACACCTTCCTCATTCTTTTTCTGGGCTCCAGCCTGGATCTGGACAGCCTATTAGAGCCAAAGAATAGACTGAAACCTTGATGATATGTAGAAGTATTTTTACAGGACTTACTTCTTATTCCATTGATGTCAGTAATATCTTCCCCTTCCTATGTACCTAAAAAATGTAAAGTGAAATGGTTCTTTTCCTAGAAAGGACATGATCATAATAAACCAATTCTTGCTAATTTATATTTTTGCAAAGGTATCTCTTCTGGATGACCCTTTGGCTGCTGAATATTACAGTTAAGTTGGTACATGCTGTTAAAAATATTGCTCTATTTTTCCTTTAGCAATCAAGCAGCAAAATATTTCTCAGCATGAAAACGAAATGATAAAGATAAGGCAGTTAATAATTGCAAGATATGCTACTGTACCTCCTGTTATTAAGATGAGTAACATGAGAAGATTTGGAATACATATCCTTAATTATTTTTGTCTGTCTAATGAGGAAATAGAGAAGCAATGTGAAAAAAAAATAAAAAATCACAAACCCACAAAGTCAGTTTTTATTTCATATATTTTTTTTAATTCAGGGCTTTTTCTTTGCACAAAACATCTATAATTCCAATTTTAAAGTAAATTCTATCAATTATTTAGAAAATTTAACATATGTGCCAGTGCACATATTGGGAAAGTTAGTGTTATATCTGGATTTTTCTGAGGTACCCCCTAAAAAGGGCTACTCCTAGACATTAAAGCTTCATGTATTATACCTTCAGTGTTACATCAGCACTGCTCTCTTCCTCTGCCACAGCTTCTGTTCCCATGATAACTTGAGATAAGGGTGTAGAAAGGACACAAAGGAGAGAAAAAATAAAATCCTTAAGAAAATGGATGCTTGATTTAACAATAAGATAATTGCACCCACTTGTACAAGTAGTACAAGTAACCCAGCTCAGTGGTCCAGTAGAACGAGGTGATGTATCAAATGTTTAAGGATAAAACTAAGAGCCTTTCTTCATTTCCCCACTTCATTTTCAAACAATCACACAACAAATTTCTATACAAAAAAATCTCATTTGTTGGATAAAATAAAAGCTTTGTCTACTGAATGTGTATTGGAAGACTACTGCAGACACTTTCTCCTCTAACTTCTTTTAATTAATTCAAGAGCAAAAAAGGGTATAAACTGTCTGTAAATGTATTTAACCACAAAGATAAAGAACTTTTCACAGGTACTACTTGAAGGGAATGCTCTGTCTTCTAATTTGATCTGTGGTGTGTTTAATCAAAACTGCATTCATACTTGATAAAAGAGCCTTTTTGGCACTCTGAATCACCTGTGTTAGAAAGAATCAAGTAAATGTGATGGCTGAAGTGGTTCTGTTACAGTGCTCTTCAGATGGGATAAACCAATTTGGGAACAGTGGAGCTCCTGGAAACTAGAGGCTTTCTTCTTCCAGAAGTCTGTCCAGCTGCAGTGCTGGGGCTGCCTCATCTCAGTGCTCATGTGCCCCAGTCTTGATGCTGGTAGGAAATTCCAGACCTAGCAGAGATCCCCAATTCAGCTGCAGAAAGAACAAAATGAAGCAGCCTTCAGATGGCTGTTGGATCATTGATTTTTAACAAAATCTGCCATAACTCTTTAAACATTAGCAGACAAATCAAAATGTTCAATTTCTGGGCTAAGTGACATGTACTTCTTCTGCCCAACACTTATATTCAAAGGGAATTTATGGTACCACTACTACCCCAAATCCAGAAAATATTTTGAAGTATTTCCAAGGAGACAGAATTTTTTGGTGCCTTTATTTTATTTAGAAAAAAAAGCAGTGAATGAGGACTTGCAAGAGAATTTTATACTCCACAGCATAAATAAATCATGGAATCACAGAATCATAGAATGGCTTGGGTTGGAAGGGACCTTAAAGATCATCTAATAATAATAAATAAATAAACATTGTCTGTGAATCTTTATTTTCTCCTCCTTTGAGCCAAAAGCACTTTGTCAAATTTTGTTTTAAAAATATGGTTCTTGTTGCTAAATTACTAAAATTGCACAAAATGGATGAGGTCCCATCAGTTTGCCTGATGAAGAACATTACTGGCTCCTGATCTGACAGTTCCAGTGTTTCTATGACACCTGCCATTCCTTTGTCATGAGTAACTTGGAAAGAGTTTTGTGTTGTCCTGCTCTGATTTCATGTTCTGAGGGCATCCACATTTTAATCATAAAGCTTTAAGCAACATAAGAATCAGAGACTTTTTTTTAACATGAAAACCTTAAGTGAATTAGGGGAAAAAAATCCTTGCCCTTACAGAGAAATACATCCAGTTCTCTGAAGGTTTTACCAAACAGTATCAAGACATTGCAATTTTATGTGTCATAAATAAATTTCAGCATGTATAACTCTCCTTGTTATCAATTGTTTCTTAGCATAGACATCACCAGCAGGGCCCATTGCTTAATTATGCCCAAGTTTTAGTAGCTAATTTATTTAGCTTACAATATCGATTGTATAGCAATATATTTCTTTTATTGTTAGTGAGAGAAAAACCTGCAGTAGTGGCCAAACCTTTTTAGCAAGCACCTTTCCATTTACTTTAAACTGGTTTAGCATCCAAGATTAAAGTATAATTCAATGTATAAATACATTTGCTCCACAGGGAATAGTAGCTAGTTAGCCAGTAAATCCAGAGTATTAAAAAAGTACTGCTAGAAGGGATTTGAAAAGGCCATTTGTCTACCACCTCGTTGTCAGGTAGGATCTATTATTGCCAAATTCAAAAACCTCTAAATTAGAGAAATTACAAATTAAAGAAAATTTTCTCTAATATGTAACCTCAGACTCCATTTTTTACAAAGTATGGCCTTTGCCACATGTATTTTAGGGTGTTTATACTCTTCTCTCAGCCCTGCTTCTCAGATTTTTAAACTGTTTCGATCAGGAAAAGGAATCAACCCCTCAAGTCTACATTGATCAAGCTACCCATTGATCAGCGACTTTAGAATAGACTTTAGAGCAGACTTTAAGAATTGCTTGAGTTTGTTTCATAGTCCAGTGTAAGGTAGAAACAGAAGAAAGGATTAAAGAGATAAATGTCTTCACAAAAGCAGTCACATGTTCTTTCTTCCAGATGCTTCCATGATAGAATATCCTGAGTTGGAAAGAACCCACAAGGATCACCAAGTATGCATTCAATAGTTGGCTGAAGGTAATAACACACAAAATGAGTAAATACTAACCTGCCTTTTCCTGAGCTCTCTTTGCACTTTACAATCCCCCCACAACCCAAACTAAGTTAATACTTCTCTTTCCAGAATTGTCTGGGGTTTGTTGTCTCCTTGGGGTTTTCACAGTTAGAGAAACTATTTCAATATCCTAAAAGTTTTGGGAAAATTATCTTTTTTTTCCTCATGGCAAAGAGCTATATTGTAAGTAACCTAGCAAAATATAACAGTTTAAAAAAAAAAAGAAAATCTTAGAAAATTGATCTGGAAGGGAGCTGGGAAAGTTAATTAATTCTCCCTGCTGAAGAAGGATCTGCTGTTCCTGTGTGATTTCTGACAGGCATTCCTAGTTTATTTTAGCAAGTACCCATGTTAGAAAGGTCACAGCCTCCTGAGCAGGTCTCTCCCATGTATAGATTTGAGAGTTTGTTCTCATGTGCAACCTAAATCCTCTTTTCTGAAGTTTAAGTCAGTTTAAATACAGTGAGATGGTACATTTTCCATTGGGGTGGAATTAGTGTCTTTTGTGTTGGGAAAACCCTCAGGCTTGTGGCATGAGAGGGTTAAGGAGAGTATAGACTCTTTTTGGCTGGCCAAATGAAAAAATAATTTTATTTTTTTTTGCTCATTATGGAAGAATTACTCTTCTGTTAATGAAGCTGATAATTTATACATAGTTTTATTCTCCTTCCCTTAAAGATGTGCAAAAATATGTGAGGAGTTTTTGTGGATGAGCAGGTTAATTAGTTTTCTGATGAACATTCTATAGCTGCCATCTATGGTCCTTGGAAAGAACAAAAATGGATTTGTTGTAATAAACAGAGTTCTGGTTTTAAACCCAATTATTAGTAATAACTGTGGATGTATTCTGGACAACATGTTCATATCCCTGTCTCTTTGCTGGGTGTGAAAACTTCCACTTTCTGCACTGAGCCACTGCTCTTTGAATCTCCCTGGAATGTACACCCATTTATAAACAGGGAGAGGAGGAAGGTGATAAAAAAAACAGTGGAAGAGATATTGGGTAACCAGCGTGGCCATGTAAGTGATGGAACAAGAAGTCCAACCCCAAATGGTCTGTGAGTTTCTGCCATCAAATTTGCATCTGTGTCTTGGGCACAGCACAGTCCTGTGCCATGTGGTTCCTCCTATTTTCAGTGAGAGGAGGGAGAAAGGAGGATGGTTGCTGGATCCTGGGATCCAAATCACCCACTAAATATGTCTGTTGGAATTTTACCCCATCCTTGGTGCACAAGTGAAGTGACTGGAATTTAAAGGTGAATCTAATCAGCTTCTACTTTTTCTCTGAAAGGAGGAACATCTTTATTACCATGAGGGGGCAACTTAGGGAAGGAGGAATTAAAAAAGTCTCAGACAGGAGGTTTTGAAGCCCAAAGTTTCAAATCCACTCAGTTAGCAAAACATCACATTTAGCTAAAGATTTTGTACAAAAATGCAATTGAATCTCAAGAGGAAAAAAGTGGAAAATGTGGATGATGATCAACAATGATCTCCTTCCCAAGGAGCCCAGGCCTGAAGATTATGGCTTTCTACCCATAGCTTGACCACAGTCCAGAGAACAGGTCTAATTGAGGAATTTTCTCAGCAGCATCAAGGGGATTCTTTAAGTAACTGCAATAAAAGCTCATACTTTAAATTTTCACTTGTTTACCAAGCTTAGGTAGTTCCACTTAGTGTCAAGTCACCAAGGAACCATCAAAAATAAACAAAATGTAGAACACAAACCCTATTTAGTACTACGTAAATGAGAAGCAGGGAATTATCTTCTCCCCTCACACCAGGCTGTCCTTAATTCTGTTTTGTCTGTCCTTTTATTGTGGGAGCATCTGCTCTCCATTAGGAAAGGATCTGACACACTCTTGGATGTCTTCAGCAACACTGTCTCTAGTCCTTTAGAAATGAGATTTCCTGGCCATTGATGACTCATAAAATAGGATCCCTGTGGGGTTAATGGAAAAATAATTCAATATATTAAGAAACACATGCAATAGAAGCAATTAGTGTCAGTTTCTCAAAATTCCTTCTACGTATCCCAGTATGGTAGAAACACAAAATATGTCTGTCTGTTCTGTCAGTAGCATTGCCTAAGTTATTTACCATTGAAAAAATCATAATATCATGCAGCACAGACCACAGTAAACATAATTTATTCCAGTGATTTTGCAGAGACCTTTTAAAGGACAAATCAAGGTTAGGTGATATAAATAAAAAATTGGCTGTCAATTCCTTATCCTACATTTACATGCTTTATTAATTGGGATAAACTGTAGGTTCATCTAAGCCTGCAGCCTTAGAATGGCCACAGCATGATGGGTGAGGTGAGCACTGCAGTTTATTGGCAGAGCCCAGAAAGAAAACACAAATGCTACTCCAGGAAACACCCAGGGAAGAGCATGAGGAACTCCTCTTAAACCCTACAGTTTGTCAGCAAAAATGTCTGTATGGCAATAAAAATTTCTGCTGACAACTTAGGATGGAATTTCTTTATTGTCCTACTATTATGTCCCAGTGATTATACATTCCTTTGTGTATCACCAGATCAGAATAGATGAGTGCTCCCCAATCCAGTTCAGGGCAACAATTTATCCCAGATTTCATCTCTGGGCATTTTAAGGTGAAATATTTGAGTTTGCAGATTTGGATCATGTTGTGCTCTGCAGACCATTAATAGCATCCAGTTTTCTTAAATTATTCCAGTTAGATCCACCAGGGGTGATCAAGCTGTGCTGTCACTGCTGACCTTGCCAGACAAGGCCAGAAGTTGGTGTCAGGATAAGCCAGGCAGCTTGCTGTCCATCCTCCTCAACGTGCTTCTTTACAGTAGCATTGACGTGTTTCTCTTTACTGTTTTAGGGCCTGAAGTGCTTCCATGTGCTTTTAGGATTTGCAAGTTCCAGAGCATTTCCATGAAAGGTTAACTATTCTCTTCCAAAATATTAACTATATTACTATTAATTCAATTAATGTAAGTACCAATTGTTTTAAAAACTAATTTTGAATCCAGAACAAAAGGAATTCCTCAGTTTTGAAACATCCTGCACTATACTTACTTGTGAATGTGTTTCAATGTTTGTATAATCTTTGGATGACTTGTATTTATTTTAAATGTTTCACATATGTTTGAGTATCTGTTATATATTGCTAATGACTTATTTTAAATAAGAAAATTTGGCAACAATGATCTATCTAATTTTCTTGTTGTGGTATGATTTTAGTTTTTCAAATCTGTATTTACCTTCTGTTATATTTGCATATACATATTTTGTCAGAATTGTCAGAGCTTTCCTTCAATTTAATTAGCCCACAGAAAAGAGTGGAAATCTTTTTTAATTAAAATAACATTTATTAAGATTTCCCAGAATATCATTGTTGTTTGAGTTTTATAGGTAACCATGAGCATTTTGACTGTCAAATTACAGAACAGGTTGACAGATGAAAATTCCTGCAAAATTATAACACTGGAGTAGGGATGCATTTCAGCTTCTTGATTTATTCCATTTTTACACATTCCACACAAAGCATTAAAACACCCATCTTTCAGAATTTTCTTCTTTAATTGCTTCATGTATCTATTTTGCTATGTGCTTTTTGGAGACAAAAAGTCTAATTTGGGAAATGTGGTCCCTGTTCCACTATACTCAGAGAGGAAGGGAACCAGTCCCCTTGTGGCTGACAGCAGATAGGATGGTAGGAGGATGCACCTGCTGGGCAGATTTCTAGTTCTGGAGAGTAGATCTGTCAGTGGAGTTTGCTCCCATCAAAAGGGCAGGATCTGGAGAAGGCAGCTGATGCTGGTGTTTTCTGGCACGTGCATGAGTCAAGAATGTGTAAGCTGGTTTCCAGCAGTGTGATATGAGGTAGCTGTGAAACTCAGCTGCAGACTGATCTTTGAGATGATCCTTTGAATCAGTGACATGCACTCTGCAGACCCCCTAAATGTCCCCCTTCATTTTAGGCAGGCCATTTCTATTCTGCCAAAATTCCCTCACACATGGTATTCAAACAGAAATTCACAGGAATGTACTAAAGGAAAACCGTATTTGAGTTACCATGGAGAGGCCACAAAACCTCATATCCCAGGTAGTACTTACCTATTGGAGATTCAGGTCCACAATAAAGTATCCAAAACCACAGCTGAACTGTCAGAGGTTGAACTATCTGCAATGACTCTGAAATCTGCACAGGTGGTTAATATAACCAAAAAACAGAAAAGAAGCAGTCTAATACTTCAAAACTTCTCAAAAGGGACCTTCTTCACACATTTTTAAACTAATCCTTGGCAAAAGGACACATAACCTCCATTGACCTGAAAGAGAATAAAATCTGAAAGAATGTGCAAAGTGGGGCATTTATGAATGGACACAGTCATAGGTAAGGTAGATTAAAATCATATAAGGCTTAAACCACAATAAGGACTCTGTACGTTTTTAAGAGTAAAAATGACTTTGGAGAGACTTCAACAGATAGAAATGTATAAAGTTACAGGTTTATTTTCATTTTATCTAAATTTATTTCCTTATTTAAAACTTTCATAGAAATTACTGAAGCACATTAAAGTTGCTATCTAAATGATTTTTTTCTCACTATGAGAACAAATAAATCAAGTATAGAAATAACTTTTCTACGTAAAACATGAAAAACAAGTTTTTACTTGTTTTAAAGAAAGGGTAACTCTCTTAGTACTTTTCTTTTAAAGCAAAGAGTTTTTCAGCAAAGATTCTCCCTCCTTTAAATAAAGGAAAAAAAGAAAAAGAGAGAGATAACATCAACTTAAACAGTGCATCTCTAAGCATTTGACAAAATTAGGTTTGCTGTTTGGGTTGTTGAGTACTATCAAAGGCCACAGTCAAAACTCCTAGAGCAATGGGTTATAATGTTATTCAGAGATGTCCTTCAGCCTGATACAGGAGGCAAATTCACTGTTCATTTTTCCTCTCCTACTCCATTTGCAATATACTAATCTCCTTTAATAGTGCTTTTAGATAAGCTTATGGAAGCTGATATAATTTCATTCATTCTACCATATGAATGGTAATAAAAATAATACCTCTTTAGAAAGACCTGGAAATTGTACACTCCAATATCTTATTAACATGAGTATTTACCACAAAATATTACAAGTCATGCTCTGAATTTTCTAGAAAACTAACCTGTGCTAAATAGAGTTCTGCACAGGACAGTGTATAACAACTCTGTTAGATGGGTTGCATAACTGTCCTTGTTTTTTCCTAAAGCTAATGAATTCCTGACTTAAGTGGAAGTTAATTATAAAGTAATTGAATTTAACTCTATTCAAATAACACTTTGGAGTTTTACTGGAGCTTATTCCTCAGCATTACTGCTGAGGTGGTTGCTGAGCTTTGTGCTCAGGAATATTTCCAGGAGCAATCCATGGACTACACAGACCCTCAGGTATGGCTTCCCTTTCCTCCTGTTTGTGCAACTTAATGGTGCAGTGGAGTACATAAGTGCAAGAGAAATTAAACTGTGCTAAAAGAATGCTTGAGCTTTACCATCTGTTTTAACAGGCATCTTAAGTAATTTGTAAAAAGCACTTTTATTAAAAAGTTCAGACTGAGTCTTTTCTCACAGTCTTATAATAATAGAGGGAAATTCCCTTCAACAGAAATGTATCCAAAGGGACTTTAATTTACAGCCCTTTCATTTGCTGCTCTGGTAGAGGAGGGCAGAATGAATGGTTGTTACTGGTGTGACAAATCTGGAAAAAGGAACTAAACCTTACTCTAAAGTTGGGTTAGCAAGCTCTAGGGCCTTATTTCATTTCAGCAAAATCACTTGGGTTTTCTGCACTGTGGCTCTGTGGCTGTCAGGATAAGCCTTTGGGCTGTAAGTGGGGCTGGGGCTCACTGTATGGTGCAGTCCTCCCCGTGCATCCACAAGCACTTTGTGGGCTGCACAAAGCACTTACAAACCCTTCTGCTGTAGTGGCTGCCAAGATCAGATGGTCTTTTATGTAGCCAGGTCAAACAGACTTTGCAGCCTCGGAAAAAAGCTGAAGAAAATTTGTAAGGCAGCATGAGCACACACTATGCTGCAGGAGAACTCAGGGACTGATGAGTTTGCAGAGGGACTTTTTCCCTTTTCCATGTCAGTATAAACATTTCAGACAATGTCTGGCTAAACATGGCACTAGCCCTGGTCCCACGATCTGATGGTTATCAGTGATGCTGTCTCTCTGCTCGTCAGGTTAAGAAATTATTCCTGTTTCTGTATTCACAACTTCACTTTTCCCTGAGCAGAAAAAACATGCTAGTCATAAAATAAAATATTATTGTAAAGGGTGTACCTGGACTGAGGGAGTTTGTCTGAAAAGGGTCAGAACTCTGTTCCACATGAGGAAGAGAGAAGCTCTGTAGAATTGGGAACAGAAGTAATCTGGTGATGACTAGGGCAGAGGTAATTGGATCAGTCAGAATGGATAAACACTTGCTCTGTATCTGCAGGTAGGCAGCTGATTTTTCAACATTCTCAATGCCACTTATTCAGGAAAAAAATAGTTGTCAATAGGTATTTATCATTAAATAATCCTGGTGGGAAGGAACATCAAATTGTCTAGTCCAATCTCCTGCTCAAAACAGAGCCATCTTTGACATCAAAAAAGAAACAAAATGCAGACATTAGAAAGAGAAAGTGTAAATCTGAACTGTACTCAATTCTGTCATTAAAATCATAAACGTTTCGTAATTTGATGCAATACCAATTTTTTTCCTCTAAATTATCTCTCCCTGTGTCATTTCCTCTAACTTTGTTGGAAAGCATCTGAAATGCACCTGGGTGACTCCTCTCACTGAGGTAAAAACCAATTGTATAGGTTTACTATTATATAGCTCCACTAATAGCTACCCCAAAGGATTTTCACATGTACCACACCTCACATTTCCAACTTCAGTGTAGTAGTGGGAATCCTTTTTGCAATTTTCCTCCTGTGCTGTAACTACTGTGACTGTGTTATGCTGCAAGAAGTGAGGGAGACGTCTTCTGCACTACCCAGACCAAGAAACCATCTCAGAAGTGTGACTAGGAATTCAATACATGACATGGATGAAAGCATTAGTGGGGGTGGGGAACTTCTGTGCGTTTCCTGATATTGTTGAAGCTTTTGTTCTAAGAACTCCTCTTTCAAAGGAGTCATGCAGAGCTGGACTTCACCAGAAAATAGAAATACTGGCCAGGGACTTAGTGAATCCCAGCACAGAGAAAATTCTGCTTCCACCCAGAGCTTCTACCACCATTGCCTCATTTCTAAGTGTGATGCTCCCTCATCTGCTTCCTCTCAGGCTGTTGTTTTTCAACCATGGAGGAGGTTTCATTTGTTTCCAGATCATTTACCCTCTCAATGCTTCTGCAGGCACTTTCAGCAGCCTTCTTACTCCTGGCAGCTGTGGTCAGCCAGCTCCCAAGACAGACCCCAGCTCTGATCTTCACCTGAAGGGAAGCTGTTTGTATAAAAATTTCCACTTAAAGCCCTTGAAGCCAAGGATTATGCAAGACCCTGAATATATCTGCAGTCTGAAAAACATTAGTGGCCTCCCCCTTCTGCTACACCACTCTGAAATTCAGGAAGCAGTGGGAGGGTAATGCAGAAATCTGTCAGCTAAGCAGGACCTTGTTTCAAATGACTAGAGAATGATCAACGGGATGTGGTTGGTGTTTTAGGTGACGATATGGCATTCTGGATTTTGACACTCAAAACTCTCACAACACCTGTAATCTCATTCTTGACTACTGTCATTTACACATGGAACAATAGAGAAGGGCAGGAAATGTCATTATTATTTTGGAATTTATGTAACAGACAAGGAAAGAGTCATATTCTGACACCTGATATTTGTGCAAAAATGCTGGTATACAAATCTCCATAAAGAAGATGAAAAAACATAAAAATCTCTCATTAGATGACCTGTCAGTACCTCCAAATAGTTTCAGTCAGTTACTTGATTTTTGTACTTCATCAATTTCCATTTCTTAGAAATAAGTGATTAATTTGGTTATTTATTTTCATTGTCTTTGTATCAGGCCTCTATTTGATAGTGAAAAAAAGGGTTTAACGGCATACATCAAAATTCTTGTTATATTTATTTTCCATTTTCTTTTGCCTACTTCTGGGCAAGACTCTATCTAACCAGATGCTCTTGATTTGTTGAGCTGTTCTGCTAAAAGCTCTGCAGTTGTAGCTTACAGAAGGTAGGACCAGCTACATTTTGTTATTGAGCTGAGTGTCCTTAGAGTCATCCTGACTCTAGTTACGACTGAAGGAAAATTACAGGTAAATATAATGAGCTCATGCAAACTTTTAACTTTGAGTATTAACTAACCCCAGCTTGTCTAGCCTATTCTATGTTCATTTGTGGTGTTGAAGGAGGCTGGAGTGAAGCTGTACCTTGGCTTTATTGCAGGAGTCCAGATATATTTCAGGTAGCTGGTTGATCACTCTGATTCTGGTTTGTGGGCTGAGTTTTTTGCTTCTTGTTTATCACTAACCATTCTTATTGTGTAGGTGAAAGAATTGCCATTGTGTCACGCTCATCTTTGAAACTCTGGTGGCTTTTACTTTAAAGTTCTACTTTACAAAGAAAAATTTCCCAGGAGAAAAAGAAAAGGATCACAGTCTCACAGCATCAGCCAGAATAAGAAGCGATATCTGTAACTAGGGTATAAGCATTCTCTGACAATTCAGGCTAATGAAGTTTTCTCTGTGAATTGCCACAGAGGCTTTTATGACAGAAAAGAGACCAGTAGTTCCATCACTGAAGTCCCTAAGTATAAAAATGTTCTTTCTTTAACAGTCTAAATTCAGCTGTTATTTAAGTGATAAAACCGAGTCAGTGATCACAAGATCTGAACACGTCTTCCTAACTTGCTAACTAAGTGAAAATCACTTCCCAAAAGCTTTAAGATTTAGTGAATAAAAGATAAGTCATGTAGCTCTCTTCTCAGCACACACTTTGGTATTGAGATGTAAGAACTGGGTACAAAGTGGAGTTTGAACAAGGCTTTGCATCATGTATTGCCAAACTTTGAGTAGAATCAATGCCCATAAGTTATCACAAGCTAGACTGAGAGAAACACAATCCTTTCAGTATTATGAGTTCAGATATTTTCTTTTGGGGATTTGAACTTGACTCTCAATTTCATTATGAAAAAAACTTCCCATACAAGTTAGAATCAGGGATTCTTCATTTTCATGGATTTCTTCTTTAACTTAAATAAAATGATCATTTTAAGGGGTGCAGTGGGGAGGAAATCAAAATTAACATGACAGCACAACATGGGAAATGGGAAAGGACAACTCTGCCTTTCTTTGTTTCTAACTCTGAGCTCAGTTAAATCAGTGTAAGTTGGCAGTTCCCTAGAAGTGTGTGCAGACAGATCAGTTTTACACTAGTCTGAGAGAGCTAGGTACTACTTTGCCTAAAGAAGCATATCAGCTGCAATAAGACTTCAGGTCTTGTTACAGCTGTGGGAAATTGAACATCATTAGCTTCCCCTCATTTATTTTATTGTTAGGCTTGAAGTTTTTTGTTGAAGTGGCACACATGAAAATAAAACCAGTCTGTTTCTCTTCTGTCCTGTATTTCTGTATGACACTATTAGTGAAAAAAATTAAGAGATATTTTACCACGGTGAAAGGTAGGATGTCATCTGCATTTTTCTAAAGAGAAAAATGTCTTTTTACTCATTTATTTCTGTGAATATATTTATTGTGAGGTGAAAGGTACAGCTGGCTTATGAAGAAAGAGAATGGAAATGGCATTATGAGGCACTTTTTACATGGCTTTTAAATAGCAATTATCCTAACATTTCTAATGGATATATGGAACTCACCATCTTCCCATTTCTTTGGACCATAGGCTAGATGTCATCTTTGACCTTTATTTCCTCTCACAAAGGATTCCTCACTAAGATTTACAGAGACCTATTTACCAGTACTCATCTGATATATAGAAAACCTTTAGAAAATAGTGGTTTATATTTTTCCAGTCTCTGCCAGTTTGTGTTGTCCCCATTATTTTTGTGTGTATCTCACATGTTTCTTGACCTCACCTATGAACTGCTGCTGAGTGACTGGAATTGGGACCAGAACTTTGCTTATAGCACCAAGTTTGAATGTTGTCCAGAAGGAGCACTGGGTACCTTGGAGACAGAACTATTCAATCACCAGGGAGCAAATCCTCCTCTCTTAGCAATAAGAAAAGCAAACAGCAGTGTGGAGAGTGCTGTAATGAACATATCAAGAGGAATTTGGAATGCCTGGTCTAACAAAAGTGTATTGGGTTCTCCTCTGTCTTACATCTTGCCCTGTTGTACACCTTTAGCAATAAGAGATGGTATTTGTCCTTCACTGAATACCGTGGTAGGGCAACATACACACTACAGCATTTTCCATGGTGTTTGTGGGAGGGTCTGACACAAAAGAGTGACAGATCCCGCCTGTGTGACATCACCTCAAAATGCTGGTGAAGCAGCTGCTGTGCCTAGTGCTCCTTGTGGGAAATTCAGGGAGAAAACAGCAATTACTGAGGGCAAAAATAGCAATTTTATATGTCTATAATGTGAATGTGATCAGTGGAACAAGTTTCTATTTTTTTTCAGACTTTTGTATAATCCCCATGCTAAATTTGCTCTATACTAATACAGCAGTATATACACAACTTTTAGCAAAGTTTGTCAGATATTTTTAATCTTTATTTACAACTATTCCTCATTCTTAACATTTCATTTGAGCAATGAGCCTGTAGCTTTTATGGAATACAATTTCTATTAAACAGATAAGGATATTAATTTTAATTGTGCAAAAATAATGTACCAGCACTCTGATTCTATCCACAAAACACAAGTTTATTATTTGCCCTACAGAGCTCAAAGAACCATATCCCCATATCTAAAGATGTCCTCAGACTAATATTGCTTTTGTACAAGACCATTTCCTGCAATCAATTACAGCACCTTTCATGAACCTCCTTTGCCATTAACTGAGCACTAAACAGAGGTCTAAAGCAGGTAAGTGGCTCTTTCTGAGGGCAGTGCAGATAATTCAAAACAAGATAATAAACTAGCTTTGCATCCTCTGATTATGTGCATTATAATTACAAGAATAACTGTTTGTTAAGTGATAGGCTTGGTATAAAAATGCAGGGTTAATATAAAAAATAAATGCAAAGGTTAAAGAAGAAAATCTTGGCTAACTGTGCTGCAAACATGTCATCAGTGACTATCAAGCTGTGTCCTTTTACTTCCTTTAAGAAGATGTCTCTAAAGGACTTTGGTCACCTTCTGTCTCATTTTGTCTTTTTTATTGCCACTGATACAGCTTTTGCAAAGACTAAAAGGCTGACTGACATTTCTGAAAAGCATGTAATTAGCTGCACATTAGTGAGCTTTCATATATCAGCTGGAGCAGCTCTGCTTCTTATAAGCATTCAAGAGAAGCTAGGCATTGTCATGAGTATCAACTTTCTTTGTTGTGGCTATGGGCACTACAAAATTACATTTAACTGCAAGTCTGCCACATATTTGTCATGACTGGTGTCAAGAGGTAATCTGCAAGCTTTAAATGCACACCTATGGAGAGAATGGTCAGGTCAGAAGAACTTAACATGCAAAGTTTTTGCTTTTTGTGTGTATTTAAATTAGCTACATAAGAGAATTTAGGAAGCTAATGAGAGGTAACACCTCTCCCACAATGGAACATCTGAATGTCAGGGAATCTCTGAGAATACAGACACCAAATGAGTGTTATTAGAAAAAGGCTCTCCACTGAGAGCATGGTTAGAACTGAAAATGGCTCCCCAAGGAAGTGGTCACAACACCAAGCCTGCCAGAGTTTAAGGAATATCTGGACAATGTTCTTAGTTTTATTTTCAGGTAGTCCTGCAGGGAGAAGTGAGTTGGACATGATGGTCCATATAGGTCCTTTCCAACCCAAGTTATTCTTTAAATCTACTATTCTGTGATAATAAAAGGATATTTTCCCAAGGTTGTTGCATACCAGTTGTATGTTACCATTGGTAGTTGTAGTTATAATCACTTTTTTACTTTATGTTTTAATTTGTGACACAACTGAACCATGTGATTTCCATCTCACTTAAATGGATATAAAATCAGTAGAAATTTTCAGAGGAGCTTCTTGAATTATTTATTTTCCCCAAGAATAAAGTAAAATCAGACCTAGGACTTTTTGTGGTGCCTTCGCATAATAGAAGCCAATTGTCTCAAAAGATATGTACAAAATGGCCCTGTGCAAGTTCTTCTTCACATTTTCATGAAAATCAAATATTAGACCACATTTCTCAAGAAATTTGACATGGATAATGAATTTTTGGAGTAAACTGACCAATTTATGTGTCAGAATTAAAGTCAGAATTGAGACTAGTGACGTTTGGAAGTTCAGCAGTACTTTGGGATATGGAAACACAAAGTGAAATGACGGTTCATAAATCTTTGAAAGCTCAAAGGTGAGAAAGAAATATTTTACAATTGAGTTAATTATGTCATTTTTATACATTACCTGTAGGGTGTTTTTACTAAGTGAGAATCTTCCAAATTTTCCATAAAAATGAGCAGTGGACAGCATATTTAATGAGAGAGCCATGGGATCCATTGAAGAGGAATATATTTTCTTGGCAAAATGAGTGGCATGTGCCACCAAGGGGCCTAAACCCTGGTACTACCACTACAAATATTTTCTAATTGTGCCCAAAAAGAATGATTGTACAATGGTTCACAATGGCCAGCAATATTTTGAATACAGACTTTGTTTAACAGGTCCATAAATTGAACACAAAGAAAAAAATGTATTTCCCTTTGTTAGCTTTTTGTGTGTCACATCCCTAAATCATTCACAGAACACACCTGGCAGTTTTGTATAATCCATCCACTTCCCCTCTAACAGGAACCTCAGCCTTCCAGAATCAGTTTCTGGCAGACATTTCTCTTACCTGTTTGCAGATATCCCCAGTGAGAGACCTTGCACAATTACGTATACAGTGAATTCCAGCACCCATCTGTCCTTGCAGCTAGAAATTATTTCCCAATGTCTAACCTAAATCCAATATCTCACCTGCTTTACTCATGCACTTGAGATCTCTCATTTGCTGTTTCTCAGAACACTGCAATCCCAGAGCTTTTTGGGTGGCCTGCAGTATGTGCAATAAATCTTGTCACTGGGACACTGAGTGAAGGATTACTGTTCTTTATGTGCTGAAATGAAAATGCAAAGCTTGACATTTATGTCTGTTTCTGCTGTTATCTGCTGTTTCTGCATGGCTTCTAGCACTGTTTCCCAGTCACAGTTATCAGTCTAAAATGTGACTGTGGCTACAATAAGGCTCCTTATGCCTCCATGCAGTCGCATAACTTGGAAGACCAGAACTTCTGTTATTTATGGCATAGAGGATTCTGCTTAGAAAAAGGCATAGCAGGTATGTCATACAAAAACTTCCTGTATTTCTTACACTGGTTTCTTCAGTGTTTGTGAAATTTCTGCCCATAACTCTACTAAGTTTTGTTTGAGGCTTGCCTCTGAAGGTATGTGAAGTTGCAGTTGTCCCATTATCTGTTACTAGCACAGGAAATCCACATTTTTGATGGTTCTTAGCTACAAGCTTAATGTACATACTAGTAATTATACCTGGAAAATCATGTTCCTAAACAGGTTTTTTGGTCTTACTATAACTAAAATTTGTAGCATTCATCTTATTTTGCATACCACTCTACAAGGAAAACTGTAGTTAGGAAATTTTCCATTTGAAAGTGTCAGAGAATGATTTTACTACAAAGTTTTGCATTGCATATCCACAGGAATTCCAGCTGTCACAAAGCTGTTATAGTCATGTCCAGCAGCACCTAGGAGTGATCAGCTGCTTAGGAAATTCACAGATCCTGATGCCTCTCTGAATCCACTGATCTGCAAAAGCCACACGAAAGAGAGTTTAACAGAGTCAAAAATAACATTCAGATTAACTTTTATTTGTTCATTAAAGTGTTGTCATTCTAATGAAATATTACAATTCAAAAATATTTTAGACTTTCAAAATCATTTTTTTTTTCTTTTTTGCAGTCCTTAAATATGAAATGGTGGCACAAAAAAAAATGGGCTTGTCAGTGTGTTGAAGCTCGTCAGTGAATTTTCTAGCAGAGCATTGTCACAAGGAAGAAATTCAGTGCAATGCAAATCAAAAGAAAACAGAAAATGTCTTGAGATACTCTTTATGCTTCAAGAGCGTGGCATTCCAGCTGAAATACTCATGATATTAAAACACTCATGCCTCAAGAAGTGCCCTGACTCTCATCAAGTATCTCATTACCACAATTAAGCAGACTTTGCCTTACAGTAGTTAGAGTAATTCTGGGAGTTAACTTCATTTACTACTTTATTTTAACAAATCTGTGGTTTATGCACATGGAAAATAACTTTCAGCTGGTAAATCTGTACTCATAGTTGCTAAGTAGCCTATAAACAAACACACATTCTAAGATGAGACTCTAATAACTGAGTCTAATTTTTCTTAAGTCCCTGAAGTTCTGCAGTACATGTCAGATGCCCAGTGGGTGATTCACAGCTTGCTGACTAAAATGAAAAAGAACCCCTGGGTTACTGGAGCTAATAAATAACATAGCATATTTCTGCCATTAAAAGCTGCTGAAGTGCTGTAAGGTAAGAAGGACAAAATTAACTTTTTTTATTCTTTAGTGCTAATGCATGGATTTAATGATTTAGCACAGACACCTCGCACACAAGAAGACACCTTTCATTCCTAAAGACCCTCATGGCTGACTGATGTGATTTACCTCAGAACTGTCACTAACCAGCCCTGGGCTGAGTGGCATCACTGTTTTGGGAATAAAAAGAACTTCAGTGCAAAAATTGAAAATAGAGGGGTTTTTTTTCCAAGTGATTATACACTGGCAGAGAGGGGAGCGGGGACAGAACTTGCTAAATAGTACATAGAAATTGTGAGGTAAGGCTTCCATTTTTAAAAAAAAAATATGTCTGATAGGAATATTAGAAAAGAGAAAATGAATACCCCAGAGAGCTCCAGGTATAGTGAAGTATGAGATGAAATCAGAAAGGGACCATCAGCAGCATTAGACATCCACATCCTTCTATACATAATTATTTCTTATTACAGAAAGCAAATGAGCACTTTGTAAAAGACATACAAGACATTTGTTATTTAGTACGTTCTAAAAGATAAGGAAGATCAATCATTTATAGAAATCTTTCTAATGCTAACAAACATGCAAAAATAAATTTGTTAGACTGTCTGAAAATATTATTAATGCTGCTTCTGAATGTTTGTTATTGTTTGTTTTTTTTAATGAAGATACAGATGAGAATCGTTCTACTAGATATATCAAGATATTTATGGGATTAGATTGTAGATTGTAGTCTTAAAATTTGTTTCTTTCAACTCCTATAACTTTTTTATCAGCTTAGAGAAACACTCCATGTATTTATACTAATCTATACATTCCATGTATTTTACTAATCTTTTCTTTTGCTGAGACTCAGAATAGTAGCTGCTACTGCATCTCCTATCCAGCTGTCACAATTCTCATGTTTTATTGCAATAAAAATACTGTACATCACAAGAAATTTTCCTAGTTATAAGAAATTAGAGTCAGACAGTTGATGTGCTCCTTCTGAAAGAATCCAGGAAGAGACAACAGTAGCAGTCTACAAACTGTCTTTGCATTAGATAGAAAAGCAAAAGCCCAGATGTTTTCCACATGAGAGTTCAATTTCCCACCAGCACACCCCTAAGGAAAGGAGTTCCATCCTTCACATCTTAGACTATGAACTGTCATTAGGATCCCTTTAGGCTTTAAAATAATACAACAGTAAAATTAGAACTCTTTCACATTGAGACAACTTTGATGATGAAAGTTAATAGCAAAGAGCTCATTTCTTCCCATAGAGGGCAGAATTATTCTCCAAGGTCTCATCAGCACCCCCTCCCCATGTCAGAGGGATAGAAGCTGTTATTGGTAATGCTATAATCCCACTGTTTATAGATGGGGCAGCCTTGTGGGTGTGTTGCCTGCTTCAACTGGCAATTGAAGGCACTAAGTACATCTAACTGGACTGGAGGTGTGATTGAACCATGTGAGCCCACTGGCTCACCTGGATTTGATGCAGTGAGAGCTGCAGCATGTGGAAGCCAGGTGGGCTGGGAGGACAATGTGCAGCTCTGAAAAGCCGCTCAGTCCGTGTGTTTCCCTCAGCATGGCTGGTGGAGCACAGCTCTGTGCCCCCTCCACCACAGCCTGTTCTCTGTTCTCCACAGTGCTCCCACATCTCATCCACCCATGAGCTTCCTTACCTCACTAAAGGCATTCATTGCTAACCACATCCTTCAGCTTCACTCTTTAGAATACAGGAGCCTCTCTGCCATGATTTCATACAATTTTATAAAAAACTTGCCTAAGGTAAGCAGTCCTGTCCCACCACAGAGTCAATCCTGCTTTCCAAGCACATTCTTGCCACACTTGGCTGCTCCTCAGCTACTTCTGCTTCTTGTCAACTGGAAAGGCAACCTCAGTGTCTCGATTCCCAAAAAGCTGCAAATGTCACCAACCAAGAGAAATCAGCCTCCTGCACTGCTTATTTCTGCTATTACCCCTTACAAAACTTACAAGACTAGAGCTTGTGTTATGTCAAATCAATATTTTTCTTATGAACACAGAACAAACTAAATCATTAGTGATTTCAAAAATAAGCTTAATTCCATTTATTATATCAGTTTTTGTGTCTTGCATTACTGTCAATATCACACAACAATCCTCTAGATCAGAATATTGTTTGAGAGAGGAAGAGATTTTATCTTACAGTGCTACTGGCAAGGGACATAGAACAGCAGCAAATGTTTTGACAGAGTATCCTGTTTCCCAACAAAGCTTGAAAGAATACCATTTAACTAAGGGATACTTTCCTGTGATACAGTGGAGTTATATTCGACTTTCAGGGTTTAATACATCAGTGCAAATTCTGAGACAATTTCGCAGGTGTTGTGGAAGAAATCTTTCTCTAAATAATGTTCAAGTAAATATGAAATAGTTCCTCTGTCATTGCCATTGGAAGTGTAACAGTAGCCACAAGAACAGGACAATTTTTCTTTTCCATGGAGTAAACATAAGAAAAAGCTATGGCAACTGTGGAATTAAGTATTTCTAAATGTTTGGTGGGTATATATGTGAAATAATTTTCACTGTGGTATCATGAAGAGACATTACTTAAGGCACAAATGGCTGGGAATATCCTAATTCCCATTAAGATGTCAGGGAATTACTAATTTTTTTTTAAATACAAACCTTGGTGGAAGGTTCCAGACCTGTGGTATGTAACAATTCTCAGCTCTACTGCTGACTATGAATAAAGAGAAGGCTGTAAAGAGGTCTGGATGTGGAAGGTGGGTATAACACTGAGGAGAAATGCACCTTTCACATTCTGAAAGATGGCATGAGCAGAAAGGGAGGGCTTTGCTCCACCCAGCAGAGGCCCATGCAAGTTGTGCAGGCTCCTGCACACAACCCCACTGCAGCCAGCCAGACCTGAAAAGAAGCAGCTGGATTTTTAATCTACACTAATTCCAGTTTTTCAAAGGTCTCCTCTGTCTGACTGCAGCACTGAGCAATTTCTTCTGCTTCTGCTTTTATGCAGGGTTGCCTGGATACTTGTCTCATCGAGGATATGGCTGATTAAAGTGTGGCTGCAATTTAGTGATTTGAAGACTGATCTGTCATCTAGATACAGAAATCCTTAGCAAAGAAAAAGTGATCTGTCAAAAGCCTGCTTTATCCAAGTTAGATACAATTATCCCCAAGGAAGCTCATTACAGATTTTTCTCTTATAACCATCCTAAACATGCCCAGTGAGGTTCAGTGACTTTGTGTCATTGTGCAAAGCTGAACATCTTTGGGCACGATGTGGTCCCATTCTGTGTCACTGGTGTGTGATGTACAAACTGATGGCTGCTTCCAGCAGCAGGTAAAATCCCATTCCCAGAGAATATCACGGATCATCAGCACGTCCTGAGCCTGTTGTCTCAGGGCTGCCACGAATTCCACATTTGGTAGAATGCTTAGAAAGAAGCCACAATAAATACACCAAATTCTTGACAGATAGGAGAGGCATTGGATTTGTGTCTTTGCCCATGCAGACTTCAGAAATTTTTAACTTTCCTTCTTGGTCAGTTTTTGCTGGCTGCTTTGCTTTTTCTACTATAACATACTTAGCAGTAAA
Source organism: Parus major (assembly GCF_001522545.3). NCBI lineage: Eukaryota > Metazoa > Chordata > Aves > Passeriformes > Paridae > Parus > Parus major. Next base: position 10,849,330 of record NC_031769.1, on the reverse strand, counting down.
AATGATGAGAACTGGAATGAAAAAATTAACAGTATGTGAGGAAATGAAATCCTGCAGGAAAATATTATCACATAAATTAGGTAAATAAAGTTTGCATGCAAATAAGACAAAATATGATAAACATGGAATTTAAAATTTGTCAGGAATGAGTTTTCCACAACATAAGAAATTTTCCTTTGTGTTGAGGGAGGAGGGTGGAGGATGAGGAAGGGACGTGTTTAGAGAAGGAAATCCAAGACAATGAATGAAGGCCAGACATCTTTTCTAAAGAAATGATTGCAGAGCCAAGTTCTCAATTTTATGTTTAATGGGAATGTTTATCTCATATCTAGTAAATTTTTCCTATTACAAAATTTGGCAGAATTATTAATTTATTGAGAAAATATTTGGTCTCCAAAAAATGAAATAAATGAAATAAAATAATGATTTAATAAGGGCTTCATGTTAATTTATTTACAGCTGGATGTGAAGAACTATGATTTTTGTAATTTGGCTGGTTTTCTAGATAGTATACTTTTGGGTTTTATTTTTCTTTGGAATAATGAGACTGTAAATGTCTCATTATTAATTTCCCACAATAGTTAAAATTCTCTAAAGTATTTAAGTTATTTTAATTATTATTATTATTATTATTATTTAATAAAATTATAACATCATTATAGTTGTTTTATAAATTATAAATTATTTTTAATTATATAAAATAATAAAATTTATTTTAATTTTTATTTTTATTTTCTATGACTTTTTGAGAGCTTTTTAATCTTGTTCCAGTACTCATTTCTGAAATGTGACAAGGCAAATAAAAATTTCTTCCCATCCTGGTAAATTTTAAGGTATTTTCATTACTCCTATGTAATTCCAAAATTCAGAATTGCTGCAAACCAGAGCCTCTAAGGCTGCTAGCTTTCTAATATTATTCAGAAGTACTAAAACTATGTGCATTGTTTTAGCACATCACTGAAGAAAGATTTGAGGACATGGAAAAGATTTTGTTGAAGTTTTAACTTCCTTTTTAGGAACAAGGTAGTATAACTATTATTTGCACTAAGAAACAGCATCAGATTTTTTTCTCTTGATCTTTTCCAGTACTGTAACTTTTGTGTCTTTATAACTATGATTTCTCCTTCCAAAAATAATTAATTATGTGAGGTATGAAGTTGTTCTGAAGGCTTAGTCTTGCTTCCACCTCACTTGGAAAAAGACACATTTTTCAGTTTTCCTGTCACAATCCCCTTCATCCCTTTCTAGGTAGTTACAATTCTCCTCAGGTAGAGAAAAAACTAAAGGGAATTAACTAATGTCATAAAAAGTCAAGTCAGCAGAATAACAGAGGTCACTTACTTGCTGGTTTTTGTTTGCCTTCAAATAATGTGTAAAAATCTCTTTTTAATACTAAATATGAGGATGTATTTGCTACCATTAATGTTGATATCAAGTGGAAATCTGGATTCTGAAAGCCAGGCATTTAAATAAGTTGGTTCCATCTGATATAAGTACATATACTTCTTTTCTTTATGTACCGAACAGTCTTAGCAAGCCGTACTGACAGCAAGACACTGGGAGAACATGCACTTGTTGCTTTTTAGGAGAGATGACATAGCTGCTTTTTCTTTTTTTTTTTAGCTTCAGTTAGCTGAACTATCAAGATTAATCTCAGAACATGCTAGGCAAGAAGATGACAAAGACCTTAAAAAAAAAATAAAAAAGGAAAACCAAATTGATGACAATACAAAGCACAATGTGACAAATCCTCCTATGCATATGGAACAGCATTTCACATTTATAGACCTTTAGGAGATTTTGACGCAGGTGCTCTGATTTCACAACCCAGGGTACAAAAAAAGGAGGTGGCATGCAGGGGAAAAGAATAGCATAATGAAGAGAAAGAACAATCTCATTCTTACAACACTGAGTGATTGGTCTTAGTCAATCTTTGGAAAACTAAATATAGAAAGGTTCAAAGAGGATTAAATCTGCAGTTGCTGAGGGTATCTAAAGTGGTTATGAAATGAACACAAAGTTTAATTAATTCAATAGATGAAGAACTGCTTAATAGCATAATTACTTGAATTTTTTGCAGATATTTCATAATATGTGTGAAATGAACACTTTAACCCTGAAAATACTGAGATTCATAATTCACTCGTTGCTACTGAATAGATGGTTCACTTAATTATTAACAATTTTTATATTCTATTAATATTATATTCTATTATCATTATTCTGTAACTTTTAAATATATATACCATGATTTACATCTCTCAAACCAAGTCTCTTCATTTCTAAAAGAAAAAAAGATAAAAACTATTTACTTTCTAGAAATGCACGTAATGCTTGGGTGATGCTGTGTGGGAGGGTATTATTTCAACTCTAAATTATCCCAATTCACTTTTACAGGAATGGGAATAATGATATGATCATCACATCTTTTGCTGTGAGGTAGCAAAATTTAATTACCATAGACAATTAAAAAATTAATATTTTCTTAGTCAACCAAGAAAAAAGTGGGATACCTGAGTTCCCATGAGCTATGTTTTACTGTAAATACAGAAACATAAATGCAGCTTTAAATCTCATGCTCCATCCGGTTTCTGGTTGTTTTTAAATACTGAACATAATCAAAATATCTTTGTCTCACAGGTTCTTTAAGGTATATTATGCTATTTTTTCTTCCTCTTAAATGGGACAGGAGAATGTCAGAGTACTGTTACTCGATTTCTGGTCATATCCTTGTTTCAGTATTCTCTGCAGATTCCTTGTTCAGATCAAGTTCTCTCGTTGTTGAGGTTGTCAAAATATCAAAAGATATTTTGTTTTTTCCTGAAGATCTATCATAATCAATAAATTCATCATACCATCAGAAGGAAGTTTGTTGTTGAACAGCATGTTCATAAGTTGTGAACTTCACGAAAGTTTATTTTAGAGTTTGTCCTGGGGCTTTTGCATACTTAAAATACTACTAGTTTATGATGCAGTTCCCTCCCCTCAAATTAAATGCAGAAACCAAACTGTGAGGTTTGAAGATCTGGATCATTGGATGATTTGGCATATGCAAAGAGAAGCAGCTTTCTGAAGGATCAAGGAACTCAAATAAATTAAAGGACACCTGATGTGATAAGTCGGATTTTACTCTGGCTATTTCATCTGTACTAATCAATAAACCTATTACCTGCTTTCAGAAAGCTTTTTATCTAGATAAAAGAGATATTTACCTAGTTGCACTTTCAAAAGTACCTAAATGCCTAGCAACTTTAAAAGCTGGTTTAAATACTTGGGTTACATTGAAGAAACACATTCCATGGATTGAGTGACAAGTCATGTTAACATGTAGAAGTGCCTCAGCTGAGTAATAAACTACATGTACCCTCAAAAAGAAAATTTTTAGGTAATGCCAAGGATGTTTTTGTCTTCCATTATTTAGAGAACTTGTCCATCTGATAATGGCTGTAGCTCTGCCTCCAGATCTAAATCCAGGAGCTTCCGGGTTTTTGGAAAATGGGAGTGTGTCTATGTACTTCATTGATTACAAACCTATAAATTGTTGGATAACAACCTACATTTCTTTTTTATTGAGGATGTCAATATTAGGTCAAACTGCTATTATAATTAATCAACATAGATTTGTACACCAAAGTGTTTTGACCTTGCCATTCCATCTTATGGCTGATGTTCAGAGATCTTCAAGCAAATGGACAATGTATTTTTATCATTGAAAGGGAGAAGCCCAGATCACAGTGCCACAGAATAGAACTAGTGGGATGCCTGTGGGTTTAAACCTGTTAAATAAGACAGTAATATATTTATTTCAGTATTATTTCTATGCATTAGAAATGCACAAACCTTAAAAATGTAATGCATAATAAAGACAACTAATGAAGTTGCTGACAGAGATGCATTTTAACATGTCATGAATTGAGCTACCAATATAATAGTGTGGATTTCCCACTGAGAATCATGATCTTTGAATCAGGCCTTCCTATCTGAGAAACTCTAATTTTTAAAAAGATAACAAAAAGGATCTGAATTATTTCAACCTACAAATGTGGTTTAACACAGAAATGCATACACTGTGTGGATCAAATTTCTTAGGAGCGTAATAGTTCCTTTCTCCATTCTTACAGAGGAGCCATAATTCAGGTGAAAATGCTCAAAAGACAACTTTCATATGATTCCCACTCACACAGGTCCAGGAAGAAAGAGCAGCAGGAGAAATCCTTTACTCTTTGGTGGAGACAGATTCACAGAGACTCCAAAAATGTAGTAGCTGTAATGGAAACTCCTCCCAGAAAATTTCTCTGCATCAGGGAAGTGAAGCCTCTCTTTCCTGTTTGGCACAGAGCTCTAATGCAGCAGGAACTATGTCCAATTAAATAACATTGCTTCTCAGCCCTAAACAGGGAAGATAGGTTTCAGCACAAAACATATGACCTTCAGACTTAAAGTATTCAATATTTTCTGGAAGAAAAAAAGTCTCAGTCATCTACTCCACACTTTTTAGTAGCAACAGCTGATAAATACTCACCTCCTATAAATAGTATAATTGCCAAATAAGTCAAGGATGTTTAAAGAGATAAGTCATAACTTCTTGAGTAAAAGACTTCATATATTCGGCTTTTATAACCAGTTCTTAATGCATTATCATCAAGATTAATCAACTAATATTCGGATATGAGGAAATACTGAAGAGACATAATTGCACAATGTTAATCAAAGACAGGAAGAGCAATGAGAAAATAAAGGGAGCAGAGTTTTGTCAGATTTTTTGCCATAACAATTTTCATTTGCCTATGTGACCTGACTAAACGTGTAAGAAATACTTTCAAATTATAAGTCAACAATTATGATGTCCAAGAATTATCAATTACCTAAAATAAATCTCAAAAAACTGCTTTTGAATGACTTTTCCACAAAAAACATGGACAAGCAAGCTCTCTCAACTCAGGTTACAATAAGTCTCTGATTTTCACCATCCTATTTCTGATCAATGAATATCTTTTTGTTTCTGCAAGAAGAAAACAGTTTTTGTATTTAGGAGTTGGCAAAGACCTAATTCTTTTTAAAAAAGCATCTTAATTTTTTTCCCTATACATTTTGAAATATTACTGTTATCCCACATGGATTCTGAGTAAAAGATGAACTTTTGAGGCACCTTCTAAAGCAGAGCCTCTGAGAAAACATGCTAGATGTTGTCCTTGAAGCCTTGATCCAGAAAATCTAGGGTCAACAACAGCACAATATCTCGCTGAATAAATAAGCCAAATTTGACAGCAATTATTCAACATTACTTAAATCCAAATATTGAAAAAGTACAAGTCTCAAACATATTAATCTTCTGAGAAAAAATGAATATGTGTCATAACAAAAGGAGTTTCATTGCTTCCAACTGTTAATACGTTTTGCTCATCTAATTGCAGTACCATTTTTCATATTTTTTCATATATATTTTACCATGGCTTCTTTGAGGAAGCATTCTTATGTCAGCTGCTTTTATGAAGAATTATGTTTCACTGACACCTACTCTCCCATCTCAGATCAACTGAGAGTATGAGCAACTTAAAATACTGACAATAAACAAAGATATTAGGATGTATTATCAACATTTTTCTTATAGCTGGTTTCAGTAATTTTCAGAAGAATGTAAATAATCTACCTGAACATAAAATTTCACCTGACTGACATTTTCAAATTCAGAGGAAAATAAATGTTCCCCTATTTAATAGCAAAATATGAAGTCTAAAGTATATTTTCTGCTACATCACTTTTTTGTAAAATAAGTACAGCGATGTAAGACCAAACTTGAGATTCCCACCTCAGCGATTCCCACCAATTGTGAATATACTTTGAGTTTATAAATATGTTCTGTGAGAAGCAGGTTGACTGGACAGTCTCTGAGCTTTGAATTTTTTTTAATTACCTCTGTTATAGAAAAATTCTGGTGTTTTACAAGACCTGGTCACCTAGATGATCAGATCAGAGACATAGTAAGGATGTTCCACAGCTTTCTGTCAGAGTACCAGCTCGTTTTCCTGTGAAAGAAATCAACATGATGATGACATGTGATTGAGTCTTATTCTGTCAGGGAGTTAAGGCAAGGCCACAGCAAAACTTCAGTATTTGAGAAGATTGGACATACCTATTGCCTGTTCCTGGATGGAATTTCTTTGCCTGCTTAAAGGCAGGTGTTCCAGTGTTTTGTTGATCTGGCAACTGCAGATAAAAATTTTCTGGAATTATCTTCCAAGTCTAATGAATGACAACCAGTAGAGAAATATTTTTTTCTGTCACTGGTTTTGCTAGTGAAGGTTTCCTTTTTTTCTTTGCCACAGCTCTCTGCTGAATATATTGTGAAAATAATTCCTAGTTTCTAAATGTCCATACTTTATTCCATTCATTATAGACATTCCAAAATAACATTCTGGAACTGAAATGCAGTGTTTCCATTTCCAAGTTTCTGAGCAGTTCCGTAGCATATTCTTTTGTATGTTCAAAACTAGGCTATCAAAATATAATGCCAATTTAAGCCACAACCATTATTTATATTAGTAGTGAAGGAGGGAAAACGTAGTGGTAAATTAATCTTTGTGCAGCAAAGAACTCCTTAAAAAGGTTTCCAGCATGCATAGTAATGAACTATTGCTATCTCTCTGCAACAGACATCTTTAAATAACTATGTCCAAAGTTGTTTAAAATCCGTTTCCTAGAATTTCAGTTCCAGTAATGCAGGGAAGACTGATTCCACACTTATAACGCTGATCAACACAAGCCTCCTTTTTTATCTTCTGCTTAATATAGGGAACTCATGAATCAGCTATGACTTTTACATGCCTTCCCTCTGACCTTCCCACAGATAATCATAATAACACTGGGCTGCCGCGAATCAATCAGTTTTCATAAAGGCAGCAGCCTTCAGATTAATCTCATATTATTAATTCTGCAAGTTAAAAAGACAAGCAGAAAGACAAGATGGCTCTCAGTGCTATTTACTTCCCTAAAAATATTTCCTGTGGATAATAAACAAACAAATTTCCAATCTGGTGAAGCTGTAAATTTGCAGCCTTCACGAAAATTAATTTAAATGGATGTGACTGTGAGGTTGGGATTGTAAAGATTAGGGAGACTCCTGTAGTTATAATTGCCTGTTCAGTTCATCTGCTGCTCTGTCACTCAAGAGTGGCACAGCTGCATTAACAACTCTAATCATAATCTAATTCTCAGATCAAATTCCCATCTTCAATATATCCTTTAATAAAGCTTCCATACCCCATCTTTTAGCCTTAATTATTGCTTCCTGTCTCCCCTGACAACCAAATTAAAAGGTACATGCAGCAGTTCTACAATCAAAAAATAGCACAGATACAACAACTGTACTGCAAATTCACACTAACCTTGTGAAGGTTGGATGGCTTGTGATAACTAGATTTTTTTACTGATAGCACAAGCACTAGAAGATAAGAAATACAATTTTATAATCATGTATTGATTTTCCTTTTTTTCCCTGCTAATATGGAAAATTACCTGGGCCAGTTTTTAGATTAGCAAAGCAAGAAAAGACAATTTTATAGGAAAACTGTCTAGATCCCAACATGTAAACTGTTTTACTTCTTAAACTTGGAGCTCTTGACATGTCAGTTGTTGACAGTAGGCACTGTACTAGTTAAAGCTAAATCCCTTCCATGAACTGAGAATCCAAGTCAGCAAGATACTTAATCACACAATCCTTTTGGCATATTATTAATTTCGAGATAATAAAACTGTTAAAATGTTTAAAAAAATTAAATATCAAAGTACTTTTTTTGATCGGGAACCTCTGAGTGATTCAATGCCTCGTCCATGCAGGATTCTGTTTTGTCTGTTGTATTCCGCAAATGAAGATTTTAATAAGAGAGTTAAACTGTCATCTATGCAAATGTAACAAGATTTCTGAGCTAGAAATGTATTTCCCTGAAACTTTAATAATGGAGTCATGCAATCGTGGGTAGCTCAGGAAAATGCTTAAAAATTTAACATGGATGGACATTGATGGGAAACAAAAGAGAACACAATTGTCAGCATCAATAATGGAACATAAGATTAATCAATTATCAAAATATTTCAGCTAAGGTAGGCAGGATTTAAATTAAAGGGCACACTATGGTGTTGAGATGGTTTAAAAATGTAGCCCTGGATTTCAAGGGCAGTAAGCAAAGTCTTCAGGAAATGGTTTCATAGATAAGACAGACCTGCAAGAGTGCCAAACTTTAAACATGGTGGATTTTAATTATCCTGATACTGGTATTGATTTGGATAAGAGCTCTTTCAGAGCTAAAGAGACAAATGCGTTTGAGAAAGTTACAAAGGATTTCTTTTCCAAGCTACGTGCTGACCAGTTTTAGTGTCTTGGGGCTATCTTAGGAGCGAATGGGTCTTGAGTAAACCAGGACATTGAGGACAATTTAGTGTAGGCAATGAATCTGAAATAGAAACTTCAGAAGAATGAAAAGGGTTTATCACTTAAACAGATACAGACTAAAGAACTCTGACCCAGAAAGAAATGTGTTTAGTCATTCTCACTTAGGATATCTAAAAGTGAGAAATGAAAAGTGTTGCAAAATATTTTAGGTCAGTTCTGAAAATGAAGACAGTTTTTCCTGCACCAAGATTTCTGTTGTCGCATACCAAGTTAAACAGGTTATGTGAGACACTCCAATACTTAAATTTCCTTTTGTACTGGATCAAACATTTCTGGTAGTCAGGAAGACTCATCAGTTTTGCAGCTGGTGAAATTTTTGACTTCTCAATGATCAACAAAAGAAATTATCTTTTTCCTTTGAATTTTTTGCAGAATACTTGAAGGATGATGCTACTGAAGTACACAGTTCACTTAAAGAAGAAAACACATAATACAGACATAGATACATTATTTTTAAACATCAAACTGAAGTTCATAACTGTCATTTATTTTGTATTTTGTAGTTTTATGATCACTGAGATCTTTCCAGATGTGAAGTTGTCCCGCTGTCCCAGGGTCAGTATTTGTCAAGAATCTTTCACAAACCATTCTAAAATCCTAAACCCTCTCTTTCCATAACATTTATTTGTTGGCAGTAGTTATAATACCGTTCCTTCCATCCTTTTAATATATTTATCTTTACAAGGCTTTGTGGATTCAGGACTGTGTTACTATTCCCACCTTTTGTTTTGAAAACAGAAAGAAACAAAAAAGGAAATGTGATTTGTCTGCACTTGTTAAGTAGAAGCATAGTTTTAGAGGAGTCTATAAACTCTCTTAATGGTCATTGAGGAGAGAGCAGTTGTCTCCAGAGGGCAACTCCATTTATCACACAATAGCACTTGAGGTGAATTATTGGAGAGATCTCTAGAGCCCCTGGAGTGGGAACACTTCAGTTTTCCAATGCTGGATCCAGTGACAAAGTGTTCCAGAGCTAAACTACTGCAACCTGAGCAACCCACTGCGACCCCAAGTGCTGCACTGGTGTCATCCCAGGAGTGAGAGCTACTCTGTCCATTTTCACTGCTTAGAAACCTAAATATTGGTGGGATGGGGAAGGGGAAAAGGGGGCTTTTCTGAACACTGAAGCATTTCACCTTATAATTTTTTCATGGAAAAGCAAATCACAACCATTTTGTCTCTACTGGGGTTCAGTTGGGACTCTGTGAATTCATATAAACAAAAAAGAATTAGCTGAAGACCAATGTCAGAACAGAACAGCAGAGCAGCATTCCTTTGGGCTCAGTATCAGGTTTTTCCCTCAGCCAATCAGAGCTTGAATTTAAAGAAAATTCCCAGTCTGAGAGATTGATATCATTATGACAAAATATTGGCTATTCTGACATGAAAGTCTAAACATTATTTTTCTTTTTTCAGATAAATACTTTGGCTCAAAGAAATACTTAGAGCTAAAACTTTCTTTGAAATCAGCTTTATATTTTGCTGAAACAGCATTTTTTAAAGAAAAAAAAAATAGCATCTGAATAACTCCTTAAAAGCTCTGCTCTATAAATTTGATATTAAAGCTACATTTATAACTACAGGAACTATTGGATGCTGAAAAAGTTTTGGGGAAAATGGTATGGTTCAGTACCCAGAATGCATAAAGCTTATCTATGCCACCCACATTTCTTGTGTTAGCAAAATTGGAGTACAAATTCTGTGAGAAAAGTCTTTTATCAAGGTTTCTGACACTCATTGTTCTGTTGTTTTTCTTTCTTGCTCTCTTTCCTTGGGATTTTTACTTGGGAATAGTACCAGAGCAGATTTATTCATAAATGTAAAAGTGTTTGACTCCAGCAAAAGGTGTGGGGTTTTTATCTTGTCATCTCTCCAACCTCACCAACTTCCTACCCTTTGAAAGCATGAAAGTATGTCTGTACTATTCTTATACCTGTTAGGACAGATGGACATCCTCCTTGGCTTCAGTTCCTTCCTGATATTTCTCAGTCTCCAGTTAAAATTGCAAAAGACATTTCCCTGTTACTCATAGTAGGTGAAGTCACACCAGGTAGCACAAGATTGAACAACTATACACATATAGACAGTGAGGTAAGCACTACATAAAATTTCAAATGCAAATAATCAATGAATTTATATATTATCAGTCACTCCCAAGGATTACTGACCTAAGAAAAGAGGGAAAGCATGTATTTATTTTGACCAGCCCTCACATGTGTCTACCCATAAAGTCATGCAAATAAAGAAAAATGTGTTTTTCATTGTGTATTCTCTAAGAAGACTTTGGGATTAATAACTAAAAGATGCCTGTAGAGAACTTTGGCACTTCTGAACATATCCACATGAGCACATTTGTAGGGCTAGAGCATCTTACTGATAGGAGCTATCAGAATGCATAGCTTGCATCCAGGCAAGGCATGGGGCAATCAAAGTGCCCTTCAGTCTACATTCAGTACAGTCTTCACCCTTTCCCTGACCCAGTGCCCACTCTGTGCTGGAAGACTTCATATTCTAGAAGCTCCATATATATTGCTGAGCCTGTAATTCCTTGCCTTACTTTGAACTTAACATTTCCTTATTAGCAATGATCTCCCTGAGTACCCCATTAACATCATACTTCACAAAGGATCAAGTGTTAACAAAGATAAAGAGACTTGCTAAGAGGTTTAAGAAAAGTTACATCACTTCTGCTTTGATGTTACTATTTATTTTCTCTGCTTTCATTAGGCAACATCTATACATTTCTTTCTTATTGCCCCACTTTTTGCATTTTTATGTTGCTTCTAAAATGGAGCAGAGTTCAGAGCCACAGAGTAGAGACAGGTTTGGTTTCTTCCTGCTGTCTTCTGGTTGCATATTTACCCTGTTTCAGGTGGGTGTAGGACAAGTGTTCCCACACAAACTTACATCTTAGCTACCTTACAGTTTAGCTAATCTCCTGAGAGGCTGTAGATATCAACCCAGTGTTCTTCAGATTGAAAAGATCTTTGTAGAGTTCAAAGCCATGTAAAGTATTACCCAACTATCAGAGACCTAATTTGTGTTTCAGAGTCAGAGAGAACCCCTCCTTTTCTAAGTTGTTTGTGTGTATCCAAGGATGTGGCTGCTTGTTAAGCTCCTGCTGGGAATTTATACCCACCTGGCCCAGCTGGAATGGTGGTAAGAGGAGCTGGAGCCCAGGGCAGGTGGTGTCCAGGGATGCTCACTGCAGGGCACCTCTCAGTACAGCACCTGGCACCTGCCTGAGCTGGGGAACCAGGGACTCACCCTGAGCCCACCTGCTGAAGGCAAGAGACTTCATCCCCTCAATGGACAGATTCAAATGATGAATTTGACAGTGCCTTTAGAAAAGACTAATGTATTTTTTTTTAAAAAAAAGGAAGAACCATTCATGGTGTGAGACATGATATATAATATATAATATATGCTTTAAATAATAAATGATATTATTTAAAGCATCTCAGAAGCCAGTTTAAATGACAGAAGTAATAGCAAGCAAACCCTCAGTAAGTTCCCAAGTTCTCATATTGTTATTCTTCTTTGTTTATTTTATTTTTAAAGTATTTCATACTTCCTTTGTTTTGTTTGTGATTAACAATATTTTTTTCGTGGTGCATTTTTTTTTGTTTTATTTTCAGATCCCTGATTATTCCTCTAGTCTCTTCTCGATCTCTCCTATCTTTCATGGTCTCTTACAATGAGTTGTACCCATTGGTGCATCCACAGCTAATTGCATATTTTTTTTTATTCAATTAGAGTTAATTTTTGCCTGCAAAGAAGGCTTTCTTCTATCTGCACTGTATCCAAAGGAAAATAAACTATTTGTCTTCAGGTGTTATTATTAAGGAACATATGTTTTTCACTGTGACAGACTTTATTTACTGTTCCCTGATACACTGAATGTCCTGATGATTGATCCATAGAACGATGTTGTCCTGCACTTGATTATTTCTGTTTTGGTAGCAATAACTATATTTTATTTCTATGCCCTTGAAATGCGTTGTTTGCATTCATGTTTTTATAGGTATATTCAATATAGCCTGATAGTTCCTTAAGCCTATGCAAAAATATGATACTCTTTCTTTTTGCACTTAGAACCTTGTCCTCTTTATTCTGTCATTTTCAATAAACCACCGATAGTCTGCCTTGTTCACCAGTGAATAAAAATGTGTGGTTCAATTACAGGAGCTTGTGCTCTGAAGGTTAAATCACTTCACTGCATCTCTTTTCCTCTGTAAGGAAAGACTTTGATTAACCAAGTCTTTCACATTAACAATGATACTCTGTGTTGAGTATAACATCTTGGAGCGAAAATTAGCATTTGGATTGCCCTGTTTAATATTTGTAGCATTATAATGTTAAGGTTTCATAATTTTTTCAAACACATTCATAGCCACAATTACTACTTTAGAGAATAATCTCATGGCTACAGCCTTGATTCCCTGAGTTTACAAATGAGTGTTATGCTTAAAATGGTTTTCATGCTGAGGTGTGAAAGGTGGCATTTTCTTATAATAGTATTTACTATTCTCACTACTAGCTTCTGAATGTGAATGATTATCCCTTTGTATTATTCTTTCCAGAGATCTTTTTTTACCCTTATATTTTATATCAGAAAATTTGGCAAAGGAAGTTCATTCAGGAATTAATAGGTCTACAATTATCAACCTTATTGTAGCAGCCTAGTTATTTTTAAATTATTCAAAGCAATTTTTGACACCACTTTTACTTCATAGTCCCTCAGTGTAAGACATAAACAAAAGCTATAATTGTAGATGTATGTTTATGCCTTAATGGGGTCAGATTCCATGACTGTCATGACATGTATATTTCTGAAGCATGGCTCAAATGAGGAGAAGCATATGAAAATAATTAGGCTTGTAATTTCGGGCAATAGACAAATGTAATCATTGGGAATGTCTGTAGTCCATTTTTCACCATAGATATTTTCAGATTTTTACTTTTTGCATGGATGACCTCAAGTAGCCATTCTTCAGTCTTCTTTAGTCATCCTTGACTTTTTATCTAACCTCTTTTCATCTGTAACAGTTGTTTCCTGTGTGATTATTAGCAATGGAAGTAAACCTCTCCTTCTCTGTCTTGAGCTGTGTCCTAGCACACAGGAGCACAGCACAATCTTACTCAGTTTCTGCAAGCTGCTTTTGAAAACCATGATCTGCCTCTGTATTTGTCAGTTCTGCCTAAAGTTTCTTTTAAATATCTAATTTTTTTCAGAATTAGTCAGGCTATTTTTTTCTTTTGTCTTCTTCTTCTCTGCATTTTCAAGATCAAATACTTATTGTATTTCTATTTTTCCTACTTTATTATGTTTCATATAATAGGTAAGAAATGAGGGGTTTTCCCCTAATTAATATATTGCTTACATTTTCCTTGTTCGATTTTTTGTTAGATTTTTACCTGCCATTGATGTGGGTCACAGAGGGACCTCCTGAAAAAAAAGAACAGTACCATCTGATAAAAGCTCATGCTGATGTTTAGATACCCCTTAACTTAAGAAGAGAAAGACTTAACAGCAAAAAATCAAAAAACAGTTACTTACATTTGTTTCTTGATTTCTTTGTAAGCAGAGCTGTCCTAATTTCTAAAGGTAATACAGTGGAGGTGATGGGACTCAGTGTTTCTGACAGCTGTTGAACTTTTAGAGCACAAAAGGCTTTCAGGTCATCAGAGCTGAGAATGTCTTTCTTGGAAAAATCCACAAGTTTTTCAACCACCCACAGCAAAAGCAGTTTTACCACGCTGATAGAGACCAGGATGAATTTGTTTTTCCATGTAGCTCAGAGATGAGAACCATCCCCACCGTTGTTGTCTGTCCTCCTATCCTTTTTCCCCCATGACTCCTGGTTGGCCACAAGAAAGGTATTTTCAGGATTTCACACCATGAACTGGTGTAAAAGATCTTCCTAAGACTGAGGAAATGGCCTTGTTGTAGTCTTGGCTCCTTTCCTTTCTGCTTCCAAGGCGCCCTTAGTTTTGGTGTTGAACAGCCTGAGACAGGAGTGCAGGATGCAGACTTGGAATTTCATAATTACATTCCTAGCATAGTTCAGCTAAAGAAAACTGTGTTACTGCCTTACAGAAAGAGCAGCAAGGGCAAGGCAAATGAAACTGAGTCTGAACAATAGATTTGATGCAGAAGATTTACTATAAAACATGTGCAAAGTTTAAGGTATTTGACTTGTTTTCACCCTTGGAAAAAAAAAATATATATGACTAGAAAACTATTTTATATCTATCAGAAGGATTGAGAAAACTGGTAATATCTCTTCTTCATGAATACTTATAAGGGATTCAAATAAAAACTGGGAGACACAACCTACTCACTTCAAAATTTTTCATAAGTAGTGTAAATACTTCCATGGCACATGAAATAAAATGACCTGATAGAAAGATCATCAAAGTCTATAATACTCTTTTTTCTGTGTAGTTTGCAATCAAATCCTTAGCTGCCAGGAAGGCAATATCTTTGAAGAGCAGCAGTAAATTATAAAGACACTTCTCACCTTATTCCAAGTATGCCATGTATTTACACTGCTCAATTTAAGATCATTTTGCAATCTTTCCCATACCACTAGGGCAAGAACATAAAAAATGGATCAGAAATGGACTGGCAGCTCCTTGGATTTTGTATATATTTGGGACAATTTCAGAATGACCTCAGCTCTGAATTAACACATGATCTGGAAGACATGTGAAGGCATAAAACTGCAGAATATAAAATTTTTAGGGAAATTATAGATTGGATTCTAGATTTTTACATCATTTAGTGATTCATCTCATAATTAGACTGACTGCAGAGGTGTTATTTAAATCAATAAAACTGTCTATAGCAAGAGGAAGAACAATACCATTCAAAACGAGATCATGCTGATATTCAGACACTCATTGACTTCACACAAAAAAAGACCTAATAGTAAAAATCAAACTTTTACTTCATTTTTCTAACGAATAAAGGGCACTCCTTTTATTATTTATAAATATTTAAATAATATATCTATAATATATTTATAGGCAAGAAATAATTTCTTTATTTATTGTCTAACAAATAAAGGGCACTCTGAAGGTTGCTAACTTCCAAGCACAATCTTTCTTCCCATTGTTTAAACATTCAAAATTCATATTTTTCTTCAAAATAAATTTTCCTTAATTTTTATCCTCCTTCTGCTTATTTTTTTCTCTTCCAAGGAAGAATGTAAGAGCTGATGATGGCCCAGGTTTCATGACAATCTACCAAATTCACATACAAACAAGACAAAAAAAAATATAAAATTCTACTTTCAACTTTCTAAGATACATACTACAAATAAAACCAAGAAAAATGTATTTGGGGTAAAGGAAAATGCTTCAGCAATCCTCTCAAAGCAGATGATTTGAGAGCACAGTGGACACAGCTGTATCAAGATTCGAAGCACTACCTGTATTATTTCATTGGTCAGTGCAAGATTTAGAGTTTCCCTTCACAGCGTAAACCGTGTTTGTTGCCATGTGCAAAAATGAACTTACAGAAACGTGTTTTTATTTGTTTGCCTTGCAAATCATTTCCAAAATCTACAACCAAAGTCCTTGTTTGTGGTTTGATGAAATCCAGAGCTTTTCTTGTCTTGTAAGGAAGAATAGCTTGAAGGGGAATTAAAGGCTCATAGCATCAACACTGCCAGGAATCCAGCACCACTGTTTTTAAGAGGAAAGTGTTCCTGACAAGTAATGAAAGTACTTAGCAGCTGATGTCTTGGAGAAAAATGGGGCTCCTGAGGGTTGGCTGAGCTGTCTGACCCACTAGGCAAGCTTTTTCTGAGCAGAGCCGTGTACCTCGGCTGCGGGACTGATGTCCTGGTGTCTGTGGTTGTACTCAGGGCAGAGTGATGAATTGGAAAGGAATCCAAGTCCCCCACCTTGCCCATCTGCAAGCCAAGCCACTGTCCCCGAGATCACAGTCAAGAGTTCTGTCAGCTTAAGAAACTACACAACAACTCTTTATTTCTCCAGTATTATAAATTTTAGAGAAAGTGTTCTTGTATTTTTATTTGGGCAGGGGGAGTTGGTGGTTTTGGTGTTGTTGTTTTTTGTTTTCTGTGAGCAGAACTTGTTTTGTTTTGTTTCTTTGTTTTGTTTTTTTTTCTTTGGTTTTTTTTTTTTGTAGACTGGAAGATATTTCTTCTCCTTCTGGAGAAAACTAGGTATAAATGGCTTTTGGGCAACGCTGCCGACATTTATGGATATCCTGCTGCTCCTAGAATATTACCCACTGTTTATAATGTCACCTGTGCAAACACACCACTTCTAAGAGTACATTTTCTGTACTGTAAATCTATTTAGAAACTCGCTGTGCATTTCTGTAAAGCCCAGTTCATATAGGAGGAGATGGAAACACTTGTCTCATTTTCATCACAACACAATGGCTTTGTTCCCTGGGATGCTCATTTTCCTCAGGCCTTCCACATAATACTGAACAAGTGAAAATCCTGACAGTATGTGCTTGCCTTGTCCTTTCCTGGGATGTCAGATTTGTGCTTCAGTAACATTCAACTGGGTGTTATTGCTTTCAAGAAAAGGAAAACTCAGATCTCTTTCACACTGCAAGATATGACCCACTGCTTTAATTAGCATTTTTTGCAGTCTAGAATCTGAAATTGTAGTAAATACTCAAGAGGTAAACTTTCTACATTTCATTGCAAATACATATAAAAATCAATTTTAATGCTATTTGAAAGTTAACTAAGCAATTTTGCTTGTATAGTGTTGCAGAAATTCATAAACTAATGTGATCACTTTAACTTGCTCTCCAATTGGAAGTAAAATATTAGCTTTCTGAAATCTATAAACTTAAATGGAATGAAAAAGCATAATTGTATGTAGATCCTGTTAAGATATACCCAAACCACAAAAATATTAATAATTCAGAGATTTCTAAACAGCTTGCAAAATCCTCTCTTTTTTTGCATTAACAAAACTAGGTTTAACATAACCATGAGAGCAGGGATGATATCAGTGGGACATACCATGTTATCATCTCTCTGCTCTCCTGAAGACATCAAATATAACCCATTTATTATATATCCCATAATAACAGAAATTTGAGACGTTTTCATCCTGTTTGCTGGTGGCCTTCTGTTACAATGCTCAGCTGAAATGGTCCAATTGCTGCCCTTAAACAGCCACCCAAATCCTTATTTAACTGCAACTGCTCAGTTATTTCCTCCAACACTGTGAGAGTCTGGGGAGTGGTGTCACCACTGTGTCTCAGCAGAGATGGTAGAGTGGATGTTCTGTCTATTTTGTGTTTGTGATTGTGTTTAAGCTACAGTAGTAAACCTTGTCAGGATGCATTTATTCAATGTTCCAATTCTGCCTATGGAAAAACACATCTTCAGACAGGAAACTATTTCTCTCCCAAAAAAAAAAAAATAAGAAAAGTGTAATGATTCTGATCTTGTGATGATATAGCCTTTAGTGGGTGAGGAAACTAATTGCACCACCCTTACCATGTTTTTCCTGCAGGCAGATGGGAGATATTTCTAATATCCATCAGCCTCTGTCTTCAATATTGTCTTTATTCATGTTCTGCTGTGTGAAATATGTGTTTTGTTCTGGGGTGGGGTATGGTATTATGACATGCTTCCAAATATTGACAATCCAAAGAAAGGAATAAATTCTTTCCTAGTGCATGCTGTATCCCACTGAGGAAGCATCAGTTAAATTATTTATATTTTTTTAATGATGGCTTTAGTATTTTCTGAGAAAAAATGGTTTTATTCTTCAAAATAAGGTTGTTGTTCTTATTACCTGTATTTATTTGTGTAAATGCAATTATTGAAAGCAATAGATAACTGTAGCTGTTGATTTTTCCCATCCCCTTGTATTTTTTTTGCATTTTGCATCACAATTTACAAGAAACCCTTGTCGAGATGGTTCACATCTCTCACATTTATAGTGACTGATTATAAATTCATCTTTTCCTTATGGTGACTGATATTTTCTAAACACTATGAAATCTAAAATGCTTTTCCCCATTGGCGTGAAATAATACTAAGAAATACTAAGCCTGTAGTTTTATTTTTCTTTATTTTGTAAAATGTTGTCTGGAGTCAAGAAAAAGCTATTTCATGATGGCCACAATGTTTTATGAGATAAAAAAACCCTCCAAAATTCAAAATCAAGACATACATACCTGATTTTAATATATATGGAAAGACAATTGCAGCAAGTCCACATGTCCATAATTCCTAACAGATCTTCCAATAAGGATGGAAATCAACTGCATCTTAGCAGGTTCTTAGCAGTAAAATGATGAAGGAAAGATTTTCCTTTGCTGTTTGTTGATAAATGGATTTTGCCTTAACATATCACAAAAGTACTTCCAAGAAGGAATAAAAAGCTAAGATTACAAGTACTTTAATTTATTTGAATAAATGGGAATAATTTTTAAAAACTTGTTTTGCTACTGGTTTTAGGAGAGTTTTAGTCACTGAGATTTCCTTGTAAAATATCTAATATTTTGAGATTTTTTATGTGTTTCACTTTGAGAAAGTCAGGTTTGTTTTTTTTTCAGTTGGCAATAATTATGACTGTTGAGTAAAATTACACATGCTCCCCATCTCACTGGCCTGGGGAATCCAAAGTACATTTTAGAGGCATTTGCAAACTTCTGCTTTTTTGTTTCTGCAGTGCCTGAGCCAGGTCTTTGCTGTAAACACAGCTCTAGTGAAGCTGTGTGTGTCCTTCTGTCAACTGGTGACCCACACTGTGTTTATTTTAATCTATTTTAAGCCAGCTCTTGGAGCAAAACTATAAATATTGCAAACCGAGCAAGCAGTACAACATTCTGCATAAAGACACACACACACAAACTCCATGCATTAAACTTTTATGCTGCCAAAAATCAGTCTCTTATCAGGCTTTCTGGATGTTTCCACCACCAAATTAGCACAGTGGCTGTGGCTGGCAGCCGCTCTCCCACAAAGTGTCACCCTATGTCACTGCCCGAGCAGCAGAGCATACCAAACACTCCCCCAGTAAGCTGAATAATGAACTGGAAATGCCATTTCAGATAAGCATCCAAAAGTCCCAGCTGCAGGCTTAGCCTGGGAGCAGGAGCCTGTTCCAGGGTGATCCTGGAGCATGCATAGGTGGCTGTGGGTAAAGGTGAGTCAGGGAGCTCGGAGATGTGGTCCCTGAGGACAAGAGCCTCACCCCAGCTGACCACAGCCCTGTTCCACAACAAGGGAGGAAAGCAGGCATGGGAGCACCCCTGGAGCACTGTTTAGAATTGTGTTGTCCTGTTGCTCCTCTTCACCAGCACAGTCATAGCTGAGCATCTTGATAGGGGGCTAATTTCCACACCTACGAAATGGTCATACAGAGAAGATGGGCAGCCCTGTAAAAACTTCCATTGGTCAGACATGATAAAAGGAGTCAGGGAGTTATTGTGGGTGCTGCTGCAACAAAAGTCAGGCTGATTTTTACTTTCCAGCTAGGGGCGATCCTTGCAAAGTCAATGGTCTTGGTAGGCACATAAGTGGATGTTCTGCCTCTGTTCTATGCAGAAACATTGGAGAGGACAGAGCCTGGGTATCTTTCTTGCTTCTTGGATAATGAGTGGTTGATGAAGAGTCATTAAAGCAGCAGAGTCTGAGACTTTCAGCTGACAACAGCCTTTTTATAAATGAATGGCATAAAGGGCTCAAAGAAAGATAAAACTCCCCCTCAGAAGCAGAAGACACAGGGGGTAACTGTTCTGTTCTACTTAGCCACTGAAATATTTTGCCTGATTTTGGGAAGAACACTTTATCAGAAACCATAGAAAAATTTTCAAAATCCAGGATCAGGGAGAATAGAGAATAAAGGAAGAGAAAGGAGATTTAAAAATGTTTCAAAGAGGGGCTGGAATTATGATCTCTTGCTATGTGCAATATTTGTCTAGAAATTTTTTTTGGATTCTGTTGATTTCGATCCATAATAATGATTAGACACTAAACATCAAATAAGATGAATCTTTAACATGCTATTTTCATATTAAATTCCATAAAATCTAGGATTTTTAAATATAAGGCTTGGTCTTTCATAGAGTTTGATTCCAGATTTACATAATTTATGGAGATTTCAAATTAAATTATTTTAAACTTTTCATTTATTTTAAATCTGAATAGTCTATATTTTTCTTATTTTTCTTTTCTATCTTCTATATTTTTCTTATTTTTCTTTTCTATCTTCTTCTTTTTTTATATTTGGGGTTTTTAGGGGGATTGGGGAAGGGGGGACTGTGGGATTGTTTTAGCTAAATCAACTCTGTTTAGAATTTATCAATTGTCCTGGAAGACCAAGTTTGCTTTGACTGTGTAAATAAAAATATCAGAAATGTATAAAATATTAGAAATAATTTAAAGTTACTTGTCCAATCTTTTGAATCAAAATTAAGGAAACCTTAGTTTAAACTAGCAATTTATAACATCTGTCCTCTACAATGCCTGAAATTTACTTCACTGATTTACTGATAAAACCAGCCAAACCAGGCTGTTACGTTCAGCTTCTAACATTTGTTATCTTGCTAAACCTGACCTGTATATTTAAGTTCCTTTTTTTAATTTTGAGGACTTATTTGTACGCTATATGCCTCATTTCTAAATATGTCATTTGAATACTTTTACATAAAACAAGTTTCACCCAGCTACCTGATCTTAAAAGTAAAATGCTGCTCCCTGAATGTAGCACCTCTGATGTGACATTTGACATGAGCTCAGGTCCTGAGACACATTGAGTTCTGCTGCACATGCTATTGTACTTAACTATAGAAGAATTACAGCTGGAATTGCTCCTCTTTGAGGAGGTGGAGCAGCAGAAAAATCCTGAATGCTTTATTCACATTTGGCTTGTAGCAGACCCAGCACAGAGGGTTTAGTTGGTAAAGTCTCACAAGCCCTGCTGGAAATTGTCTGGACTGACCACCTTACAGGACACAGCTTTGAGGAAGGCATCACTAACACAAAAATATCAGGTTTTTAGTGTTTTCTACACCTTTATTTTAGCAAACTATTTAAGGAAGTGCAAACAAACCAAGATTTCAGCAACTCATTCTGAGGAATTTCTAAATCACTCACTACATCTCCTGACAAGGCTCTCCAAGCACTTTCACCCTGAAGCAAGCACACAAAAATGCAGCCCAGATTTTCTGTTTGGAAAACAATTGGAAGACAGTAATGATCAGTTGCACAGTCTTAACTTCAGGCATTGCTACCAGTCCCCCTAATTAACAAGAGGCATCACTCTTGACCTGCTGTCACATGAAAACTGGGAATACAGTACAAAATCCCCAATAAACGGTTTCTATCAGTTATTATCTATCAGGGATACACAGAGAAGGGGGAGCAGAGCTGAGCTGGGGGTAGACTTGGGAAGAATTGTTTATTCTATATTGAGAGATAAAGATAATTTTATTTACTGCAAGGTGTGCAACCTCCTACACTCCTTCTGCTGACTGGTGTTTAACCACAAAAAATGGCACTGCCTTCCCTCTACCACACTGCAAGGCTCAGGAATGCTGTCACATGAGAATCCCTTGTTTGCAGCTTCCCTTTCTGGCAGCTGTTAAAAGAAATTTATAGATCACACATCTTTGGCCAAAATAGATTTTAATAGCAGTTGATGTATTGCTTTCCTGTTACAGGTGTTTTCATGTGGAAAGCCATTGTTTATTACTGAAAATAGGTATTTTACTCCATAAATAACTGAGTTCTGAATTATAATCTCACAACCTACATTTTTTCCGGAATCAGTGAAATTATTAAAATTATAATAATTTACATTACTGTAACTTACAGAAAAATCATGTGGTCTACACTTAATTCTCCAAAAGAATTTACGTAAGAAAAAGGAATTATTGGTACATTATCTTATTAGAGAACCTGGGTGTCCTAGGTACTACCAGGACACATTAGAGTCAGCAGCACACACCCACATATTGCAGAAGGTGATTTTCAAATCACAAAGCTTACATTATTCATGAACAGGATAAGAAAAGTTAAAAAAAATATGGCTCTCCACTAAGGTCATAGTGAAATCCCTACACAACAGATTTTGATTTTATTTATAGAGAAACCTAACCAGAATTACATGATGTTTGGCTGCAAACAAATCTGATATGTCCTGTTGTCTTCTTTAAAAAGGCAGCTGAGAAGATAAGAAAACTCAGTAAAAATAAGAGGAAAATAAATGAAACTTTCATGGATGACAATGACAGCACGTGCTCTCATTTCTCAGCTGTCCATTCTGCACCATATTCTTCACTTTGGAGAAAATTGCATTAAAATGAAAGAACTGCTGGTTCCAGTAACAGCATCTTGATATATTGCAGTAAAAAAAATACAGTTCCTTTTCTACTTAGTAAGAGCAGCCATCAGAACATTACAAGTGATCTTCTTGTTGGCCAAGTATAAGCTTAACCTGATATACATAATCTCTTGCAGAGGGAAGAAATATGTGCAATTCACTGATCTGTCAGCAGTTGATTTTCACATATATCTTGCTCCCAAGAGCACATCTGTCTCCAGAGTTCTTTGGCTGTAAGTAAACATTTTTTTCCTTTATGACCCAAAATATCAGTATTATATTCAATTATCAATATCACCAAATTAAGAAAACACACAGTATCCATCAAAATATTAAGCTTTTGAGAATCAAGTACAAAAATATTGTAATATAAAATAGAATGTTTACACCTTGAAACACTTCTCTTATAGTATATTGCCCTTTTAATCAATCTTGGACTTTGATGGGAGACTCTCTGATGGTGGCAAGAGGGCACCCAAAGATTCTGTGCCTGTGTGCACATCTCAATTCCATCAAAGCATGTTTTAAAAGAAATACTTTGTCTCAAAAGCCAGGTCATCTTTAGAAACAGTGATCCCTTCACATTATTACACAGCATGTGGCACAGGAAAGGTGACAGGAGTTGGTCAGTCTAGCAAAACTTAGGAAATTTTACTTGTCTAGCAGGCAAGTAAAATTGTACCTGTAAAGACAATGTCCAGGTAGTACATGCGATTTATACTACCTGGAATGCTCCTGAATTTCCAGGTAAAAAGATTTAAACAACTCCAAAATCAAGGGAATAAATAAACTGATTGTCAGCTCAGGGATTGCAACCCTAAATTTAAAATTTTTTTTTATTGCAAATTTAAAAATACAGTGACCATATAGTTCCAGTGAGATCAGTGAGCAGAATTGTTGAGGTAAACTGATTTACTCAGAAGTGATTAGCCATGCTGATTACTGTGGATCATAGAATAATGGAATCTTTTCAGGTTGGAAAAGACCCCTTAACATCCAAAATGCTAACCCAGCACTGCCAAGCCCACCACTAAGCCATGTTCTTAATAGCCACATCTACAAGTCTTTTCAATTCCTCCAGGGGTGGAGACTCAGCCACTTCCCTGGGCACAGTGTTCCAGCACATGACAACCCTTTCGGCAGAAATATTTTTACTAATATACAATTTAAATATCCCTGACACAACCCGAGACCATTTCCTCAAGGCTTGTTGCTTGTGAACAGGAAATAGACACTTTTTGTCCCAAGATCTTGTTTTCACCTTGGGCACTTACCCTGTGATTAGCCACAGCCACCCTGAGCAAAGGGACACTGCAGCTCCCTGCAAAGGGCCCACACTTGCTGTGGCATCCCACAGGTGAAAAACACATCATCTATAGAAATTACTAGAAAATGTAACATTTTCTCTGTGGGGTATTTGTAAATCATTATTTTCTGAAGCTCAAAATTCATTCAAATACACAATTCTTGTGAAAAATCTCTGAGATATTTCCTCTGTTTTATTGTATCCCTATAATCAGGCAAACCACTGAGCGCTTCTGTCACATTCTCTGAAGTGACTGCACTATTTTTGTTAAAACTGAATGAATTTTTTCAGACAAAACCTGAGGACATCTAGCACTGAAGTATTCTGAAAAAAAAAAAGTGTAATAATTATAAGCAACTAAAACAGGACCAAATAAGGACAATTTTTCTTATTTGATATCTTTAATATATAATAACTCTAGGAAGAATAAAAAAAAGACATCTTAAGTGATTTTAAGAAGAAAAGGAGTTAGGAAAGGAAAAAAAAACAATTTTGAAGAACATTTTAAAATTTGAATTAAAATGTGTTTTAATGACAGTTCCCATCCTTTATCAACTGATTCTCTTAGTCTTGAAGTAGGTGTTTTTATTCACTGCTAAATTAAAAGAAAAAAAAAAAGTTTTAAAAAAACCAAAAACAACAAAACAAAACAAAAACCCCAACCTTGAGGCTATTATTCTTCCTCAATATAACAAACAAAAGTGAAAATATTTGAATTCTGGACACAAAAGAGCTCAGAAGAAAATACCATGAAAGCTACGTTTTAATTTTCCCTTTCCTTGTCTAGGGAGAACCTTTCAAGGTCATTTGCAATTAAAAAAAGCTTTGAACTCTTTTGTTGAGGTAGAGAAAAAAAAAAGAAAAAGAAAATAATTACCTCAGCAGCACTTTGAAAAGACTGTGTAATGCATCTGAGTTGAAGAAGGACTTATCTTGAACCATCACTCCAGATCCACATCTTTGGATCTAGTTACCATTTAAGAGACAAAGAATTAATCGACTTGCCATCATAGCATGAGAAAAGACTGGTTGTGCTCTTCAAATGCTTTTAATCTGATCCTGAGGAAGGCATTTAGGGGGAGCATCTAAATGTGATTTAAGTGTCTCAACACCTTTGAGGGCACAAGGACTAGATAATGAAAGGTGCATGGATTACTAGTGAAGCAGATAGCTGCTTCCAGGAGTTAAGGATGAAACCCAGTCCTGAAAAACAGAAACTTTGTCAGGTTCCTCTCAGCATTGTTTGATATCAACACATAATTATAAAATTTCATACTAATAGGAATACACCCAAATTGCACAAGGATTGGGAAAAAATATATATTGTTAGTCTTTTTGTAAATGTGTCTCTTACAGTGTTAAAAATAATTAATACATACTAGGGGAGCAGATGGCTAAATCCAATTGAAAATTACATATAAAGTTAGGCATATATTTAATTATCAATTATTATATTGGCCCGGGCTACAGCAATTATTTGAGTCCCTGATGACAGCCTGTCTCTGTCGCCCTGAGAATCAGGCCCTCAATATTGTTTTTCTATAATTTCTAGCCATTTTCCCAGGAAAGTAACTATAAGCATTGGTGTTTATACATTCCATTAAAGATAGGCCTTTTGATGGACATCTCTCACTGCCAGTGTGGTTGGGAAGGTGTTAACCTGACTATCCAATCCCTGGTCGTGGTCAGAAACCTATAAATGCTGAGAGAAAAAATAAAGTCCCTTTCTTTCACCACACCTCGAACTGTGTCCGTGACACTCATTTCATGTCCAACAGGGACATGTCTCCAGCCCTGCTGGGTTTCATGGAGCAGCAGACAGAGCTCTGCTCCTCACAAGCCACAAACACGAAGAGCCACAGGCACATCCTTGGAGCCCACAGGAGCCTGGTACAGCTCTGCTCAGCCTGGGCCAGCCTGGGCTGGGACAGCCCTGCCCACCCATCCCAGGGAACGCAAAATTCAAGGGTGCCAGCAAAGGAGTGGGTTAAGAGGAGCCTTCTGCATCAAGAATAAAGATGCATATCACAGTCTGAAAACTCTAGAGAGATACAGTAAAATCCCTCAAGCTTTGCTTTTTCCTCTTCTTTCAGAGGTGCTTTTTATAGGGTTGGTGTATTTTTTAGGAATGAAATACAGTAAGCCTGATGTGCCCATGCACATCATATTTAGGCTATTTATCACCACAGATCCTCTGCAGAAATACAGAGAAACCCTGAAAAGAGAAACTTGAAAAGCCCTAGGGTTCTCAGCCACAGCAAGCCCCTAAATGCTGTACAGAAGTCCATTACATGCACAAATATCACATGTATTTGTATTAAATGTTCCAGATTTTGTTATTGTCACCATGTGTGGTGAGTTAAATGTTGCTGCATACAAGGTACCCACCAAAGCCACCTGTACTCTCCTCAGCTGGAGAAGGGAGAGAGAATGTAGTGAAAGGCTCATGGGTGGAGATAAGGACAAGAAGAGATCACTTACTAGTTACCATCATGGGTAAAACAGACTTGACTTGGAGAAAATTAAGTTATTACCAATCAAATAAAAGTAGAGGAATGAGAAACAAACCCAAAACTTTAGAGGCTTTCCTCCCACTCCTTCCTTCCTCTCTGGCTTCTGACTTCTGTCCCTCCTGTCCACCAGCAGCACCAGGGGACTGGGAGTGGGATCCCTCCCATGACAGAGAGTTCTCCATGAGCTTCTCCAGCCTGAGTCCTTCCCACAGGCTGCAGCTCTTTGTCAGCTGCTCCAGCCCTGTCCCTTCCACGGGGCCCATGGGTCAGGATCAAAGCTAAGAAAGTGGTTAAAATCAGGACCATAGAAGAGGCATCAGGACAACATTCCCTTTTCTGCAGTGTGCACATGAAGCCTTTTCAGGTCTGCTCTGCTATTTCTCTCAGGTATATGTATTCAGAAAAAGCCCACCTAAAAAAATGAGTTTAAGATATTTTCAATGTCTCATGTGGGGTCTGGTGACTCATGCTAGACTAACATGAGAAAAACCTCAACATTTAAACAATCAGTTGCAGTGTGATACTTATGTCATCAAATCAAATACACCACTTTCCTTTGAGAGAGTTAAAACAAATAGATAGTTTGCAAAGTGAATGCTTTGAATCAACTCACAAGAGTTTAGGAGTGCACCCTTTAAATCCCTACTTTCAAGTTCTATATCGTTCCCAAGCTTCTAAAAGACCATTTATTAAATCCTATAGCTGTGGAAAAACACGCATCCTCTAAATAATGCAAAATACCAAACACATGGTGAATAATTCTCTTCATAAGAAGCAAGATTGATTTTACCTTTGATTATCTGTGCCACACAGAAATACTTTTTCCAATTAAGGTTAAAAAGTTAATGTTACAGAGTCAACAACTTGACAAAATAGCACATTAATCAGGAAGTATACTCATTGGAATTCCACATATTACGCTTAAGGAGCTATTTCTGGAACGCCAGACAAGAAGTGAGATACAGAGACATGTTCTGGAGCTCTGATCAGCCAGGCCTTTTAAACCATAACATGTGGATTGTACCAGTAGCATATTGTTAAGGACACTAAAATATTCAGTTCTTCACCTCTTACTTTGTTCAGGAACAATTAGGAGTGTAAATGTGATTTTCAGAAAAATATTACATTCCATAAAGTATTTTCTTTAAAGTCAGGTGAATATATCTATGGTAACAATAACCATCACAATCAGCTCTTCACTACAGCCATGTGCTTCCTCTCCTGGCAGCCAGTGCTGCAGGGACCTCACTGCACTACCTGCTGGGACCATTGTCACCACCTGCTCCTGCTGGGACCATTGTCACCACCTGCTCCTGCTGGGACCATTGTTACCAGGGAGGCAAAGTTAATAAAGCTACTTGGACCCTGCTGGGACTAGATTGGATTAGTTTGGGTGCTTAGCTTGCCCAAAAGTACAGGAGCTTAGAGCAGCTTCCCTTTGCTGAGGAAATAGGAAAGAAGGAGGATGGGTGGAAGGGATGACATCTGTTTGTGGGGGTTTTGTGCTTGGTTTAGTGATGAACTCCCAGCAGAAGCTGTTGGTGCTCTATTCCTCTGAAAATCAGACCACAGACAGCTAAAAGTTCGTGTAAATATTTATAATTGGAATTGTGCCATAGATGTGTGTTCTTATGCTCCAGACTGGAGGCAAGTCACAGTTTTCTAGACAGCAAAACTAAAACAGATGAACTATTGCAAAAGTGACCTGCCAGAAAGATTCACTTCATTTGAGATGCAATTGTTGACTCCCATCAAAGTGATGGACATTTTCAAAGGACTATGATAACTTCAGGGTGTTATGTCTTCTCATTCCCACATATCAAACTCAAAATAAGATGCTGGAGTAGTGTTTGAATAACATGTTGTCAAGTCTACAGGACTGTGATCCCACAATGATGAGTGAGACAGGGATATATATTCAGACAGATAATGTCAGCTGTAATGAAGAAGGGTATCATAAATTCATAAATATTAAGAAGTTTCATAAAAATGAAAAAATTACTTGATAATTTTGTTAATGGACTAGGAATTCAATCCACTTTTGGCTTTGTACTGATCACAATGAAGCAAATAAAAGAAGTAATAGAGAGAATAAAATAATGATAAAACTTATTTTTCATGTAAAATAATAACATGGAACACAATCAAGAGTATGGTTGTCATTACTTTTCTGATTTTTTTTTGCCTTGTAAATAGGATATATACATTCTCCCACTGTATAACCAGAAATAAGAAGATATAATGAAAAGAAAAATTATGGCCATTAATTTTACTTTGGAAACTTTTTTTTTTCTTTATCCCAGAGCTTTATTCTAGCTACACAAGGACAATTTATAATTTGGCCTCTGGCAAGGAAATATTCAAAATTAATAAATAGAAACATCCCGTGATACCTGCAATAGTAATAACCTTGCTAAGAATGACTCAGAGAATTACAAAGAGGAGATCACAACTCCATTTGTGACAGTGAGGCAGTATTTGAAGTGCTGTCTACACCCTATCACTCATATTTCAGATTTCAGCACATATGGCATTCCTGTATCAGCTCCTCTAAATATTGAACTAAACTCTGCTCACAGCTACCAAAGTAGTCCTTTTAAAAACAGTGGGATTTTATGGATTTAACTAAAATAATTTGATTAGTACACCAAAGATGAAAACAACCCATTTTGCATCATATTTATCAGGACCCTGCCTGATATAAATTTTAACTTAAAAAAAAAATTCCTCAACATAGCGTGTGATGGAAAGACTCACAATTCTGAGGAAATTATCTGTGAGGAATGGAGAACAGCACACATGTCAGTATGATCATGGCCAATCTCTGTGTCCCAAAGAATAGTCATGAGAAGCTGTGTTATCTTCCATGCCCAGTGCAAATGCTGCAGTGAACATGTGAAGGTCCATCCCTTCCCCACACACACCATGCTTCAGACTTAGCACATCTGGAGGATGTCTTTTAGCAATGAAAGACAATCTTAGCACCACTGCAGTTTCTTGAGCACATTGCTAAAGTTGCAATGCTAATTTCTCTGTTGAATCTAACTGTCCACAGAATGGTAATAAAGAATTCCATTTCTAATCATCCACATGATACCTGTCCAAGTATTAAAAAAACAAACAAAAAACCACAAAAAACTCCCAAAAAACAAAGTTTATATGATCTTTAGTATTAATATCAAGCCTTTAAAAGTTAGTTTTCACTGTATTTACACAGGTTGAGGAATAAAGGGAAAGCATATGAAAGAAACTTCTTAAATATTATGATTTTATTCCTAACCTATGTAAATGACATGGTTTTATATGCTCCTTGAATTAATTCTACATGCAATTACGGTTTTTCTCTCTCAGAATGTGGTAAAATGGGGAAAGGTAGAGAGAAGGAAGGCAAGGGCATTCAGAAGTATGAGGTGACATATCTGGTGAAGCAAACTGGGATTCTTCAATATGGAGAAGCTTTGTAAGAGAAGTGACATGGCTGGAGCAAATAAAGAATTGTATTTCCTCTCACAATTCAGTATAAAGGATATGTCAAATGGAACTGGAATGTGGTATGCTGAGGCTAAACTAAAGAGAGTTTAGCTGAGATATGAAGTTGCTCGTGGAAGATGAGTGTTAAAAAGTGATGGAAAAATCCACAGTACTGTCCACTGTGGGTCATTAAAAAGAAAGGCTGTACCATGAAGTTCCTGAGTCACAGTTGTTGTGCACTAGAAGACCACCACCTGGAAAAAAAATGGTTTGTCATCCACTTCAGAACTTCCAAATCATCTAACAAAGTACTGAGCTATAATATCCTTAGCTGAATGTTGTTCAGCAACATCTGAGGAGATATGTAAGAGTTTTTTCTAAATATGTTGGTTAAATGGCTCAATATACTTGATGTAAACAATACACGTACAATTAAATGAGAAATTTGGGTCAAAAACACTTACTGATTTATTACTATTTATAATGTTATTTCATGTTAGAGTGTCCTGATATTTAGCTTGGGATTTCAAGCTAACCCATACATTTACTGTTTAATGTACTTGTATTTTAATTCATTAGTGAGAAGTGCTTTCTTTTTCCTAACATGTTTAATACTTATTTGCTCTTATAACGTCCCAACTCTCTTCTACAGAAAAAAGAAAAAAAATTAGCTGGCTGTCTCAAATGAATAACTGTTTCTGTTTCCCTTGTTGCAGAAAGATTTGGTGTGATTTTTTATTTTTGAAATCTTCTTAATATTTTTCATTGCAAAGCAGGTTCCAATCTATGCATTAATTGCTAAACCCAGATTAGCTAACTCATTGCTAGTCCTGGATGGGTTTTGTGAAAGTTTGAGATGTCAAAGCAAATATAAATGAAACAATTATATGTTTGTATTGTGCCCCTTTTATGCACTGACATTAACAATCATGCTGTTGTTAGCCTCTTTGCAGGAAGACAGACATGAATGTTTCTTCTGTGCAATGTTTAAAATTAGTTGATGCAGAATACACACAGTCTGTGCAGAGTGAACTAGTACTCCACACCTCTGTGATTTCTTGTACTCAGCTGTGTCTGGGGTTCTCTTTGTGCTCAAGTGTCGGCGTAGACAGAGCCAGAACAACTTCTCTGTGTGCTTTATGACAAGTTAATACCATTTCTTTTCTGGTGGAAAGTGTCCCTGTCCATGGCAGCCAGGTTAGAACATGATGATCTTTAAGTTCCCTTCCTTCTCTGATTCTGTGTCAGAGCCAGAAGCAAAACACAAGCAGCCCTGGCTTCTGGATGCCATTGGATCACAGTTCTGAAGAGATTCAACTGTGCCTGCTAACACATTTCAGCTCAGCTGCTTCAATTTGAATGCTCAGATTTTTTATAAAAAAAAAAAACAAACAGAAAAAAGCACCTAATCCTGGAGTTTCTCCATGTATTCATTTAGACTTGCAAATAGTGAAGAAAATGTAAAAGCTGAAGATTCTCCACTTAGCCACAACTGACAGCTGCAGAAGGACAAACTGTGCAGGAAGGAAAAAAAAAGCCAAAAAACTTAAAACAATAGTTGAAGCAATTATGTCTTCCAATAACCCTCTCAACCACAGTCACATCTGCTTTCCATCTATCCTTATTAACAAGTCTAATATAAAAGATTAAAAACTAGAGACTTACAGAATCCAAACACTCATTACCAGCTGTTTTGTACAGATGTCAAAAATTAGGACTTTCAGGTGGGTTGCCTGAACCACAAACAACCTGTGAAATCCTGGGTCAGGTTTTTAATCTTCTAATATAAAATACATTGAAAAGAAGACCTGCTTGTTTGGAACAAAAATATCATTTTAAAAACCTGCAGTATGACTATTACTGACAAAGGGAGGAAAGAGACACTAAAAAAAGAGAGGGCCTCAACAGGAAAGTACCTGTCTTCAGGATAGATAAGAACTTTGTTTCGAAGCTTTGCACTCCTATCCCATTCCAAGGAAAGCCATTATGTTGTGGTCCACGTTGTGCATTTTCAAAATTAGCAAACAGGTGTTAAATCTGGTATTTGACAGCTATAGCAATGACAAGCATTGTCTTCACAGCTGTGGTATCTGGCAGCCATTGTTGCCATAAGAAGTGCTGGCAATTGAAAGAACAATTTGCATTATTTTGCAATTGCATAGAAATTACTATTGTGCAGTCACTGCAGCCATCAGTCAACCCTCTGGGCAGAGTATTCAATATCTTTTGTATCAGTGGAGACAGTAGTCCATTTATCTTGTAAACTGGCACTTTGCATCAACCTGTTACTTGGTGGATTAGGTAAATGTGTGAACATAATCTCTGCAGTTTTGTGAGTTATGAGCTCTTCAGGCTATTACAGTTAATGATGGAATGAGACTGGAACATCCACCATGACCTTTCTGTCCAACCTTGGAAGAGCACAGCCTCCTGATTACTGCTCTTTGGTATAAGGTTCAGAGCTGAGTTTTCACATGGAACTGAGAATTTCGGTATCTCCACCTGGAGACTTGATAGATCCTGACACTCAGATCCACAGCTGTGAAGTAAAGGAAAGGGGTTGTAATGCCAATGCCAAGGAAAACTTTCCCTATTTAGAGAGTTAATTCTGGAAGAGATCAGTAACTGGCAGAAATTAGGGATCCCTTGAATACTTTCTGCTCTCTCATTCATTTTTACATTAGTGACTTCCTGTGCATCACAAAAGGGCCCCAGTATCACCTCCCTCTTTCAGAGCTCTCACTTTTTTATTCACATTTTCTCACCTGGACTTCAGTTCTAGGCATAAGTCAAAATATTTTACTTCCAAAACTAAATTATTTTTTACTAATAGTGCCAGAAGTACTGAAGATACTTCTGCTCCATTGTTCCTAAAGCGATAAATATTGTTTTTTGAATATGACCTTGTAAAAACCATAGGGCCACTGAAAATGTCTTTCAGCCTTTGTTTTTACTAAAGTGGAAGACTAAAGAGCACATTTCTAAACAATTTGTTAAGTGTTCCTATAGAGCTATAATTAAAAACTATGTGTTTTAAAAAAAATTTGTAAATTCAACTGTTTGCTTAACTTCACCTTTAAATATATCCTAATAAGCAATGTATTTCCATAGTGAATCTGCCATAAATCACTTTCTGGAATTATTTATATTTTTGGAATACGCAGCCCCAATACATAAATATTATGTTTAGATTGATTTATTTTAGTATTTATACACAGTCTGTTCTTCAAGCTTCTGGGCTTTTAATTAATCTGGATTTGGGGCATAAATTCTTTATGCTTTGATTAATACCAAACAGGTTTTATTTAATTAAAGAGACAGACTGGTGAGAGACATTTTAATCAAAAATTTCATATGCATACAGTACATCTGTATTTTTTAATACAAGCTCAGGCACATTAAAACAAGATTTATTCTTTCTCAGCTGTTTTCCTTTTTGAATTATGGCATATTTCTGGTTCATGTGAGGAGTTACCTTCATGCACTCATTCGATCCCCTGCCTCCTCCTCAGAACAGCAGAGCAAGGAAATAAGATGAGGTGACACGAACAAATGGGAAAAAAAAGGACAAAAGTAAACTAATCACATGGTGAAAAGAAACTTGTTAGATATCCTTGAATTTTCTAAAAGCAAAAAAGAAAGTGATAAAAGCCACTTTTTGAGGAGCAAAGTGATTCCATAAAATACATGAAATTTCTTATGAATGGAAAATTAGAATGTTTCATAAATTAATATCATATGGTCATATCATTATCTTTTCAGCCACAAAGAGGAGGTTAATTTTAAAATTGTGTGCATTAGTTTTTCTATGGAAAACAACTATCCCGGAGTAATAAACATTCGGCTCAAGTTTTGAGTTTTCCTACCTTTTGTGTATATATGGTCATTAACATAACATCATCTTAACAACTTTTGATTTTTCAGCACATTTATTTACTGCTCAACTCTAACCATGTTTAGCTTATAACATCTGTATTAATTCTGTAATATTACCAAATAGTATTTTTAAAGACAGAAATTATGGTCTTCACAGTTCATAGCACAGTTATGCTCCTTATATTTTTCACAAAGCTGGACTCCCAATTAAAAATTAACAGGACTGTAGTTAGAGACTATTACAGTATTTTTGGAAGGATCAGATAACTTCAAATGAATAGTAAATAAGATATGTCTTTTTTCCTGGAAGAATTAAAAAAAATCTGGATGCAGCATTTGAAGACATGGTTTAATGGCAAACATGATTGTGGTGGTACTAGGTTCATGTTGGACTTCATGACCTTAGGGGTCTTTTTCCACCTTAATGATGCTGTGATTCTGTGATTCTGTGGTTCTGTGATTCTGTGATTCTATCTTCAATGCCATTGGAACTGAACTTACAAGAAAGAGAGCAGACAGTGGCTACAGAAATGTTTATATCTTCATTAGAGATGCAAGTGTTTAATCAGAGGCGACAGGGAAGTGATCCAGGATGAAGCCCCCTTCAGAGGTCCCAGGAAACCTTGAGGACAGGTGAGGGCAAAGGCAATGCAGGACAGCAATGAGACATAATCATGGGCAACATTTGTGTCTCCCTGCTCTTAATTTTACCTTGCTTGCTTTCTGAATGTATGCTGCTATGTTCAACACCTCACATTTTAATAAAACCTGGGTTTAGCAGTTCATCATCTTGCAAACTGTACATTTTAAAGATGGGAAGAGTGTAAAAGATGTTGAATTCTGTTGAATTCTGTTGAAAATAAGCATTCTGGAAACAGGGAAAATCTCTGCCAATGTCAGTATATGAACTTTAAAAGCCTGAAAGTTAATTTTTTAAAAAATAACCAAGGCCACGAATTTGGTGGGGTTTTTTTTCTGTTTTTTTTTTTCTTGTTTTTTTTTTGTTTGTTTGTTCTGAAAAGGAGATATCTCCACACTACGTGATTAAAAGTAAAATATGACCAGAGGTATTCAGCCTGCTTCCTGGGCACTCTTGGAGGTTGCCAGTGCACTTCTTAGAACTCCACAGAAGCTGACTGAGAAAAGCAGGTCACAATATATGATACTGCAAACAGAAAGAAAAGAAAGGTCACAAACAGAAAAAAATAAAATTTAAAACCTCTGACCTGGATTCCCAAGGTAACAAATAATACCACCTACAAACTAAAATTCCTCTTTTTAATAACAATCAACCATCATTAGTTAAATTAAAAATAAATGCAGGATTAAAATATCGTGCATTATAAGATCAGTCAAATGCAGTTCACATGGGGGCTGCAGATAAAATAGATTAGACCAGTGATTAAAAAAGGAGAATTAGCAATTAATTTCATTTTTCATTGAATTTGAGAGCAGATGCAGGAAGTTTTGTCTGCCTTCACAAATCACAGTCACCACACCTTCCAGTTTAATGTCCCTAAAATACATTTGTGCCAAGACATTTCTGTGCTCAAGTTGTGCAGTGACTTGTTTTAGACAACAGCCACAGAGCTGCTCTGAATCCCTCTCTCTGACATGCTCTCAAACACTGATTTATTGTGTTTTCTCAGCTGTCTCAAGGGCTTCTTTTCATGTTTTGCATCAGCTTATACATGAACAGCACTCCTAAATATTATGATGCTATAGAATAGTCAGCAGCAAGATGAGCCACCAGAGCCTCTCAGGATTAGGAGCAGAGGAGGCTGCTCTGTGCTGGCTGTCACTGCTGCTGTGCCTGCTCTTTGCTCTCCACTTCTAAGTCTTGGTTTATCTCTACAGCCACCTCCTGCAGCGTCTGTAACAACTTGGTTGTAGGAAAGGGCTTCATGAACATGAAGGGAACACCACGACACAGGGCTACCTTCGAGGCAAAGTTCAGCACCAGACAAGATATGAATGATATATATGTTGTATATGTCACCTAATAGATCATTTTCCTCTCATTATCACTCAGAAGAGCTCGGGTGAAAAAAGAGCTACATCCTCTTTTTTCAATGGAGGCTAAAAGTAGAGTGGCTGGACATCTCCCAGCAAGAAAATGATCTTTGAAGATGTGAATGATGCACAAAGATTGTTGTGTGTTTATTGCACCTCTAGTTTGGAATCCAAGAATTAGCATATTTTATTGTCTTCTTGGTGATGTTTCTCATCACATCTTGTCAGAAATAATACAATGTGCTTTATGGCTTTTCAGAAAGATATGATTCTTGGTTTTGAAAAAAATTTCCTAAGCAAGATGGTTGGCAAAGGAACATGAATGTATACTTTTCAACATAACTTCACTCAAGCTTTTGTAAGTCATCTATTTTACACAAATATCTCTAGAAAAACTGTATAAATAATTGAAGGAGAAATTATTCTTTACAGTGAGGGTGGTGAGGTACAGGTTGTTCATAGAAGGTCCCTTCTAACCCAAACCATTCTATGGTGTGTGAGTTTATTCTGACTGTTCCTGATAAGCTGAAAATCACAACTAAAGAGTAGGTAAATAATTTGTGTATCCCAAATGTGCTGAGAACCTGCCAAAAGGAAAATTTTTTACAAGTATCATGCGGCTGTGTTTCTCAATTTTCCTCATAATTTTCCATGTTGGAAAAAAAATCTTCTGTGAATGATTAAAAACTGATTTAATAAAAATTTCAGTGAAGATTGATTTGTTTTATAAGTACAACTCATATCATATACTGTGATTCATTTGAGGAGGATTGGTTGCCAAATATATAATAAACAACAAACAGTTGTGTTCTGGTACTAGAAACTGAATTTATTTGGCTTTTAAAATAATGTGTTAAACACTCTGGAAAGTGCAAATATTGCACAGCTCGTGAGGAGCTATCCAGAAAGTTGTCTCTTTCTCCACTGAACTTAATGGAATTCTCTGTGAAATTAGACCCAAATTTTGTATAAGCTTCATGTACTCAACAAATTTTGAGAAGAATTTTTTATTATACTCACTTTAAACCGCACTCCTCTTCATTAAGACTGTCATCACTAGAAAAGGAAGTGATGCTATTGAGGTATTTGATGTTCAGGTCGGGTTGAGCAATGAAAATACTGCTACTTTTACTTTTATGTTCAGGCCAACACCATGATCCACAGTTTTCCCAGAGTAAAGTGTACAGCTCACAGCTATTGCACTTTCTTCAAAACTTATGTCTCTGTGATTTCAAAGACTTTGAGAATCATGATATACTAGTATGAGGAGTAAGAAAATAGAAGGTTTTTGTTTAGTCGGGGAAAAAATTGAATTTTTTATCAATCAGTAGGGAGTAGAGTGTTATTCTCAGGCTAACATTTATTGATAGGAACATCTTTTGAATATTTTTTTTTTATATATAAAACAGCAAAGTAATGTAACTGTTCTTAGAAGAATAGCACCACACAACAATTCTGCCTTTATGCGTTGTTTTTCACCCTTTTTAGCAGATCAACACTGGAATTTATTGATTGTATTCACAGAGAAGAGGGTTGCAATGTTCCAAACAGCAGTCAGACTTCCTGTCTAGAATGAAATTTTGAATTTCATTAATTACTTTATTACCACAAATTGTTGGAAGAAACATGTGTTCTTGGATGTTAATTAATAGCTCATTATTATTATACAAATTAACTTGGCAGCACTATGTGCCGTATATTTGTGGAATAATGAATTACATTAAAGGGAAGCCAAGATGGCAAATGCTGAAGTGCATGCATCTATTATCTGCTTCTTATAAATGCATAAACCTTTCCTAGGGCGTTAAACAGAAATCCTAATGCGAGGCACACTGGAGTTAAAGGGGGGAAAAAAGAAGAGTAGGGAAAAGGATAAAGAGCAATGCAAGGATTGCTTGAAGTTCTGAGCATCACACTGAGAAGCAATAGCTCCCCCAGGTTTTGCTCTAAATGGGTTGGCATAAAAGATGGGAAAGCTGACAATGTAATGCAGTGGTGTGAGTTTTGTGTCTGATCCCTGAAATTAACAGTAGCAAGAGTCTCATCTCAGCAGTTCTGAGCATTCCCTTCCCTGTCCCTGATTTCATTATTTACATAAAACAAACTGAAATATTTGTTTGGAGGCCCTACTTAGATTTCTGTTTTATTTTATTTCATCCCTGTATTAATCTCCCTGTGTTTATATACGGTTCTAGCTTTTTATAACTCATCATTTTTATAATTTGGCATTTCTCCTGTAATTTCTCTGAACTTTTATGTATCCAGAATACTGTATTCTCTGAAGTCCTGCTCTTTGTTGTATCTACTTTGCAGATACTCTACTTTCTCTTAGTAGCAAGAGAATCTCTACTACCACATAGAAATTAATATCAAATTAATCTGGCCTGAAAGGTATTTCTTAAAAGCATTTCTACCTGTGTGCAAGGATAACTCCAACTATCTTCATTTAAAGTTTCTTCAGAATTTAATTCCAGAAGGAGTTCTGACCCATGGCTTCCCTAATGGTTTCCCCGACATTCTCCTATTCTACTTTTTGTAAACCTGTTTACAAAAGTTAAAAAAAGCTAGTTTTGTTTGCCTCTTGTTTAGCTTTTTATTTTCTTGTTGTGAAATCTCCATTATCTTCTGCTCCAGGGATGTTTTTTACTTCGGCTTTTCTCTTATCTCTCTAATACTTATGAGAATAAATTTTAAACCCTTTTTCATTTGATTGGTAAAGAAATCTAGAAGCTTTTTTTTATCAGTATCAGTAATGATATTGCATATTCTATCTGTAAAATGTTCAAGTATTTCATAACAATACAATTTCTAGGAATGTTTATTTCTCTAAATTTGCCATGTTCATGAGCAAACCCAACATTTACTGCCTATTGCAAATTCCTAACACTGTCTCAAGAACTCCTTGCACTCTTGTTAGGAGCCAAGTAATTTCTGTTTGATCTACACTGCAATGTCTTACTTCTTAAGGAAAAAATCATGTTACTTAAATTGTTACACAAATCTGTTCAAAGTCATATAGCTGTAAAACTTTATTCTAATTGTTAAAAAGAGGATAAAAGCTTCAGCTTGGTCAGATGCCTGAGATCACTTTGGGTGCAACTGTGCACCCAGGAATAATGTTTTTATGCAAAGTTTGCATTTTCTAGTGAACAGTTCAGCTTATGCTTCAGAGCTGTCTGAATTAAGGAAAAGAAATGCCACAGCTTTCCCCAAGTGCATTTTTCAGATTAATCTTAGAATGTTTTCAGGAAACCAGCTGTATAGATAAATACATCAGTGACATCTCCTTCTGAAGACCAAAAATGTTAGATTTTGTCTAGTTGTATGTTACATTTTTTCTTATTTATTGAGTAAAAAACTGAATTGTCAGTGTATCAAATCACCAAGACAACAAGAAAATGTATTTTCTTTGTCATTATTTCAGCACTAAACAGTATTCTTCAAAATTTCATTCTCTCACAGTTAGATAGCAAAGGGAGTTATCATAAAATGTGCCTTAGAGAGATGAAAGGTACAAAAAGTCAACCTGAATACAGCCTAGGGAATGTGAAGGCTGTGAAATTATCTGATAACTCTAAAGTCTGGAACTAAAGCAGTCCTGATATTATCAATAAAGGGGGTTGATAACAGTTTCACCCGTCAAAAGTGGAGACACTTTCTTTGATGTCACCTTAACATGGACCTTTCATTTAAGTTTCTATTTGCCTGGGATAAACCTACCTGGGAAGTTTCTATCACTTTTTTTACTTTGCATTTTTAATTTTCTGTTATTCTAGTTAAATTAGCCTAGATGACTGAATCATTATTTTATGAAGTTCAGAGAATAGTTTAACAGAAATACTGGTCTGTGGAGTAGAGATAACCTATAAGTGAGATCCTGAATTTTAAAATTAAAAAAACCCAACAAACAAACAACCCAGTTCTTTTTGAGTTAGACTTGTACAATGGGGGAAAAGCACTGGAATCACTTATCCATCTCAACAGTCCAAGGGGAGAATAATAAAGCAAAAAAATCTCCTTGTGGGTTGAGATAAAGACTGGCAGATCACTTGTGAATTACCATCATGGGCAAAACAGGCCTGAGTTGGGGAAATTAATTAAATTTGTTGTCAATCAAACAGAGTAGGTTAATAAAAAATAAGAACAGATCAAATACCACCCTCTATCATTTCACCTCTTGTGGTTTAACCCCAGCCAGCATCTCAGCCCCACACAGCCACTCACTCACTAGTCCCACTTCCTGGAGTGTCACTGGGAAAAGAATTGGAAGACTAAGAACAAGAACATTCATGGGTTCAGAAAAAGTTTGATAGGTAAAGCAAAAGTCATGCACACAAACAAAGCTAAAAAAGGAATTAATTCACTGCTTCTATGTTCCAGCAGCTGTGCCCAGGAAAGCAGGGCTCCATCATCTGTGTGTTACACGGATGATCGAAGATAAATGGCTTCACACTGAGCATTCCTCTGACTCACGTGGTGTGGGATAACCCTGGGCTCTGCTGGGTCTGCTGTCCCCACTGTGTCACCTCTTGTGCATCCCCAACCTCCTCACCAGTGGGGCGTGTGGGAGGCAGGAAATACCTTGATGCTCAGCTGCAGGTAAAACACTGGTCTGTTTTCAACGCTCTTTTGTTCACCAAGCCAAAATACAGCACCATAAGAGCCTCCAGGAGGAAAACAGTCTCCATCCCAAAGCAGAACAGCCCATCTCCTTCTCAGGCTCAATTTCACTCCTAATTCTTCTGTCTCCTCCCCAAGGGAAGCACGGGGAGTGGGCATTGCAGCCTGTTCAGCATGCATTGTCTCTGATGCTCCTTCCTCCTCACTCACTGCTTCAGGGTGGGGTGCACCCACTGGAGATTGCCCTTCATGAACTTCTTCAGTGTGGACCTTCCCACATCAAATATTCCACCAAAATACGTTAAAATGCATAAGCAGTGTATTTCCAAAACTGCTGGTGCTCATCAAAAAGTACAAAGCAAAAGTTTTGTTTGTCTACAACTTGTATCTGTCTGTAACTGCAATGCAAACTGCTGGTTTGTGATAAAGTCAGTGCTCAAAAAATTCAGTCCAGAATAATACCTGTTCCTTATTTTTTCATGTTCAATAGAAAAAAAATCAGATAAAGATTTCATATTTTAAAGCCACAAGCAAGGAATGTGTGCTGAAAACTATCTTTGAAAACTCAGCTGATGTCAGGATTGCATCTTTAGACCCAAATGACAAAGCCATTGACCCAGTTGCTGAAGTTCCAGTCCTGCCTTTGATGTCACCTTGTTTCCCTGAAATGGAGAGAGGCACAGATTCACATTCCATCAGTATTTTAGTTTACATTTAAAAATTTGAGGGAACAGATAAAAACAGTAAGAGTATAATCCTTTATGGAGCACCTGTTTAGAACTTGTAAGGTAGCCACTATTAAGTAACTACAGCTTAAAAATTATTCCCCAGTGTTTGTCAACAGGAATTCCCTGATCATTTTAAGATTGAAACAACATTATACAATTTCTTTGTGCAACTCTCTATGTCAGCAATTTTTGTACCAAAAGAAAGTAATATTCACTTATTAAAAGTTTCTAGATCTCAGTATAAAATATTACCTGAACAGACAGTCTCAAGTAGGGTTTAAAAGAAAAAAAATTTCTAAAGGACTTCCTGATTATGACAACTCTTTCCAGTAAGAAAACCAGCTTGTCATGTCCTGTAGTATATTTTTTCACTTCCAGGTGTTTTCAGGGAAGGGATACCAGCAGGTGCTGCTGAGTCATTTAGGTATAGTCAGTGATTACAGTCTCTGTATGAATAATTATTTATAACGTATTTAATTTATTACAAAGAAAAGGTGAACTACAGTGGGACCAGGAGCTCATTCATAATTTTGAGGAGGTACTAATACAATTAGTATTTAGGCCTTTAGGCAGAATGCACTGCTAGAATATTTTGTAGGAAAGAGCTGAGTTTTGTTTCAGGAAAATGACAGATTGTCCTCATTCAGAGCCTGGTTAAATTAAGCCAGATTCAAATCATACAGGTAAAATGAAAGCATGTCTTATTATTTATGAAATTCACATATTACACTTATTTTATAAGAGAATTTTCTACAGGGGGCTAATACCTTTGATATTATCACCCTAACATAAAAGCACTTTCATTTTCTTTATACCTACATCTGCTGGCATTTGTGAGTCTACAGACAAAAATAAAACCTTCACCTTCAAACAGCATATTACAGTCACTAAACTTCCCTTTACCAAAAAGCCAAGGGTAAAATCTGCAATTATCTTCTGAGTTCTCCTCCTGACTGGACATTTGAAAATCCCAGTATAATCATATAACCTGTCTGGACTGAGCTGCATCAGTCAGCCCTGTGGGGCTCTCTGCAAAATTTCCTTTCAGGATGTTTTGAACCTCTTAATGGGTGTTGAAATTCCTATAAGTGAAAACACAGGAGGCTACTGAAGACTCATCAACTCTGTAATCCTGTGGTAGGTGCTGCAGAATTTCCCACTTTACCACGGCACTTTCAAATTCCCTTTCAGAAGTGTTTTTCAGTGCTGATCTTTGAGAGTCCGTATGTGTGTGTATTTCAATATCTTGAGGAAAGAAATACAGTTTTTGCTTTCTGTGGAAAATATTTTCCTTGTCACTGCATGTAGAATATGGCTTTGTGTTCAGGAATGTGGCTATAGCATTTGTGGGAAATTTATTTCAGTTTTCCTATTCCACTGAGGACCGGGTTTCCAGCTGAAGATAGTTTATCTTCTCACTCCCTGAGGTATTATAACAGCTCTTCTCAGAACATCAAAACATTTGGGTTTCTTTTAACCCCCTGCCCCTCACAACCCGAAGTTCCTTTTTAAATTTAATAGAAAAACTCCTTGCATAATAAGAAATACTATAAAAACAAAAATAAACAACAAAACAAACCCAAACAAAGCCAAGACATGATTATGATATTCTCTAAAACTAAAAAAAAAAAGACACAAATCCCTTCATTAACAACATTTATACATACAAAATGGGATATGATATATAAAGAGGAATACAATTTATGAAGGTAATAGATTACAGCATATATGGAGTGTGTTTCTGAAAATTTAATTAAGTGAAAGGAAACCCCAGGTTGATGGGTAGGAGGTGGCATGTGAATCACTTTATGTGTGAAACTGCTAAGGTAATTAAGATGTCTTATTTCAGGTCCAAAGCTGTAAAATGTTAAATCCTCATGACTCACACTAAAATTAAGAATCTGATTTTACTATCTGTTGAAATTCTTTAGTTGTTGCAATTTGTATAACTTCTGAATAGAATAAGATTGGTATAATTAGGGTGACATATCTCCATTTTAAGTCACCATCTTTTGTTTCATGAGTAAAGGAGTGCTGATTCTCTGTATCCACTGAGAAGAAATTAAGCACAGTTACCATTAGTCAAAGCCTGTTTAAAGCCTATAACTCTGCCTGAAGAAATCTAGTATTTTAATAAAAAAATCACAAAACTAAAATTGTAATTTGCAAGCTGAAATTTATATATGAGATTTGCCTGTCCAAATACATTGCCTCAACTTAGGAAATGCCATGTGAGGAAGAACTCTTAGAGAAGAAGGTATTAATGAAAGAGTAAATATATCAGAGAACCATAGAAAGGACCCACAAGGAGCACTGAGTACAATTCCTGGCCCAGCATAGAGGGCCATCATTAGCACCGATAGATCCATATATTTGTCTTTAAATAAAATATTTTTTATATTTCCAACCAAGAGAGATGCTCACTCTATGTCTAATGCAAATATATGTTTTATATTTACCATATGTTATAGTGTTTTAACAGAAATGCAGTCCTTCTGTTTCACACTATCCTTTCATCCATATATTTCCAAACAGATTTT
Organism: Parus major; assembly: GCF_001522545.3. Taxonomy (NCBI): domain Eukaryota; kingdom Metazoa; phylum Chordata; class Aves; order Passeriformes; family Paridae; genus Parus; species Parus major. The sequence goes on along the minus strand of NC_031769.1, from coordinate 10,805,471 downwards.
TACTTGCTATAGAACAAGTAGACAGTGCAACCAATCTTTGACAGTAATGTTGCACTGTAGAAGACTCAGCCATTATCTGAAATGACAGCAAAAGTTAAGTAAGTAACCTGTTAATTTTAAGAATCACTGGAAGGGTCAAAACAACACCTGCTTGGTCTGCCTTACCCTGACAGAATATACTGATCCATTCCCATTGTCTGTTTTCCATAAGAATCTTTTATGAATGTGAATCTTCCTTGTATCAAACTCTGTCACCTTAGATTTCAAAAGATATCCTGTTGCCTTGACAGAATAGTTACACAGTCCAAAGATTTTTATGTGCCATTTCTAACATATTTCTTTTATAATAATAGAATTCAACCAACCAGTTTAGATGCTTTATACTGGACATAATTTTATAGAATAAGTTATTGGCACCACTTCTAGCTATAAGGGAATGTATCCTTTCTCCACTTAATCAGTTATTTCCTGAAAATTATCAATATAATTACAACTGCTCTTTTTTTACAAGAATTTGTTTTCACCAGTGTAAAGCAAATATAAGACTGAAACAGAAGAACGATGTAGCCACTCTGTGTTCATCGAAGTGATTGGATAAATCTAAGAATAAAACCCTTACATAAGAGTTTCTTATGTGCTCAAAGGCAAATAGGTGCAATTCATCCCAATAAAGTGGGAAGAGTCTTATTAGCATCATTGTGTTTTAGTTACATTTGCAACTGAAAGTGATAATTTTCACAACCTTCAGAGATTATTTGCAGTTGGCAAGATTTAATAGTAGCCCCACTGTATCCTTTCACTTCTTATACTGATACTTTAATTATTTCTGATAAACATAAGACTTTTTCCTTAAATTCTGAAATAATAAATTGAATTACTGAAACTAAGAATTTTTCTATCTTTTGTAGCTATGGATTTACTGTATTACTAGGTATATATGTAATTTTTATTGAAATAGGCACCAATAAAATAAATGGTTTGTTTTATAGCACCTTACCAAGCACAGCTCTCTGTGTTTAATATAGCTTCACAAGCACCAGACAGCTCATTCATTCTTAAGGCAAACAAGGGTCATTTGAACATATTCCCATTGCTAAATCCACTCTAAAATGAGCTGAGAGGATGGAGAAGCATTTCCATGAAACAAGCAGTCACACACATTTTACCCACCGTGTCAGAGTGTCCCTTAAAGGTGCTCAGTGGTAGGAATGTTAGTGCATTTGGTATCTTCATCATACACATCTGCATGGAAAATACAGATCATATTTCCATTTACCACCTTCATTCAAAGTATTTTCCAGGACTAATTCAATAGGCTTCTCATTCAGGTCTGATCTTCACCACAAATATTTACGTTTTCCACAAGAGCACAGGTGGAAAGATTTTAGTAAGATTCTTTGATCTGGTTTTGCCAAAAAATGCCCTGAAATGCAGTGGGACACTATGCTATGGGACACTTCTCATCTACACTCTCCACAACATTTTTCAAGCAATAGTGACATCATTCTTATGAAATCTCTATCTCCTGACTGATATATGTGCATTTAGCCCAAAAAGAAAATTTATCATTTCTGTTCTACAATTATACAATTTCTGTAACAACATAGATAGTAACCACATTTACCAGTGTCATGGATTGGATGACTGGGAAAATAAAAGTTTGTAATTGCACCATTGTCCTTCAAGGGAAATAACGATTTTCAGCTGCATTCAGTACAATAAACAAAAGTTAACACAAAATCTTCCCCTAGAGATCCAGGCAGTGGAAACAACTTGCCAGCAAGCATCCACCCAGTTTTTTACTCACCACCTGGAGGAGGCACTGGAGGAGAAAGAGGTTTACTGGATCTATTCAGTACCAGCCACCACCAAGGCAAATATATGTGCTTTGGGAAGAGTGGGGTACAGTTAGAGTCTCCATCAATGTTCCCTTGAATTTTAGAGAGAGCTCTGCCAACCTTAGCATCACTGGTTGGTGTTGGGTTTTTGTTCTGCAGATTTTCCAGGTGGCAAGTGTAAGAGTCGAAGTATTACTCTTCTCCCTTCCCCCACTGCCCTGACTCCTTTATTTCTTGTTTATCACAAGGGACTTAATGATTTCTCATGCTGGAGGGAAGAAAAAAAGCAGCATTGTTGAGGCAAACAGACTAAATTTTCTTGATGAAGGCTGTAGCAAAGAATGTCTAGCCTTTCTGTCTCTCATACAACATTCTCAACATTCCTTATGGAGTGTTTTATCTGCTCTGCAGGAAGACACATTATATCAGAGGACAGTTGCTTCTACTAGAGCTCAAAAATACCTTCCCCTTCCCATGAACACTTTCTGACACCCATCAGATTTGCCATCATTCCCAGGACAGATTTATCCCAGCAGAATTTCCTTGTTCTCTCACAAAGGGACAATAGCTGAGTTCTGACATTCTAATGGCTGCCAGTTGGGCCCTTTTTCTCCATTTCACAGGAAATATTCACACCTCTGAGTGTGCCATTTTTCAGTTGAATTTGACTTATAGTTCACAGATGGAGAGAGACTCCTGATAAAAACTCTCTTTAGAAGACAGTGCAAGAAAACACATTTCTGCATTGTGACAGGTTAATATTCTATACATTGATTTGTTCATAGCTCTCAGGGTGTGATGCCAAAGCCTTTAGTAAATTGGAGTCAACTTCTTTGAGAGTAGTATAAGGGAATATATTCTCAGCAGAGAAAATGGGGAAATGAAAAAGTTGTTTTAAGAGGATAACACCTGCACAAAAAGTAGCAATTAACCATATTACTACTTTAACAAGCCACATTCCGAAGACTGATTGTTCACAGCCATAACAAAAATGTGCCTAATTTTTTTTTCAAAAGAATTAACCAACAAAGTATATTTTCATATTGATTAATCACTCTTTAAAGAAATTGATGTATTTAATAGAAAATCTCCCCAAAATTCAGCCTTTGTTTTTCATTCCTTATCTTTACAGCATCAATAGGATCAACTGAAAAACTGAAACCAGTCAAAACTAAAGATTCACTCCATAAGATAAAAATATTTCAGTGAAAAGTAAATACAAAATTCAGAGATATTTCTTCAGTCCTGAGTGGCAGTATAATACATATAATCAAATAATGCACAGAATACACTTCTGGGAACTTTGTGAGCACTTTTAATTTTACTGGACTATATACCATTACCCACGTAAATTCTTCTTTTTTGTCTTTTTTTTGTCTTTTTTTTTTCCTTTTTTTTTCTTTTTTCCTTCTCCTTTTTAGTTAACAGCCACCATCCCTCTTGTATCCTGCCTGCCTCCAGTTCAAAACTCCTGTTTTCCTGACCATCTCAGTCACTTCTGCTCTTCACTGTTGATTACAGCCAAGCAGCTCCAGAGCACTCTCATTCCCTCAGTGCCTGTGCTCCCACTGATTAGCTGAGCAAGAAATAAAATCTTCATCATTTAGCAGCAATTCTTGTTAATTCATGTCAGTCACACAGGTCTGGCTGCCACCACTCCTCTCACACCTGCTTAAGTGCATGATAGAAGGTTCATTGGTAGAGCCCATTCCTGAAATTGTACAGATATTTTCTTTACCATCAATATCTAAAGGAAAGGGCTTGGAAAGTCTTTCAAGTATGAAGCTGGGTTCTGGCAATTTTGAATCTGAGTTTTGGCTTGGAAGTAATCTTTCAAAATCATTGGGACAACTACTGATCTCCAAATTTTTGGATTAGGCACAGTGATGAGGATTCTGTGATTACAAGGTTTCATACAAGAGGCAGAGTTTGAGAGTTTTTTTTTTTTTATTTTGGTTGAGGTATTTTGAGGTATTTGGTTGTTGTTTTGTTCTGTTTTGTTTTTAATGGGGAAATTTCCCTTCTCACTAAGAGAAGCCAGAAAAGCAATGGAAAATATCTTATTTGAATGACTCTGTGCATGTGCACACTCTTCACACACTACTGCATACATGGTGAGAGAAATACTCTGGTATTTTTTCCTGTGGATAAGTATAAAGTAAGTTACTACACATGAGATAAAACACACACTTTCTCAAAACAGTGCTGTTTTTATTATTTCAATAATAGGTGTCTAGTCATGTGGAAACTATCTACTAGTGAACACCTTCAAAAATTAATTTCAAGTTTTGCTTTGTTATCTACATATCTTTCTGCTGCTTCTTTAAATGTATTTTTCCTCTTTCATTTAGACAGTTCCTATTCAATACTACGATAACCAAGTTATTATGAGGCTTAAGTTTAATGAATTTTCTATGATATCTTATTTTACAGTAGCCTGTCAAAAAAAACTTTACTGATTCTGTGCTTGTCTGTGGGAGGTTGCTGCAAAGTAAAGGACAATAAGGGAACCAGGCTCAGCGAGCATCAGTTCATCACACCTGCACAGAAAACAGCCTGGATGCTCAGCCCCAGAGAGTGATGGTGAAAGGAGTTAAATCCACCTGGTGGATGCTTAGAAGTGTGTTCCAGGGGTCAGTATTGGAGCCACTCCTGTTTAATACCTTTTTTAAATTTATCTTTTGAAAAGACATGGAAATGTGGCACTCAAGGACTTGGCTTAGTGGTGAACTGGGCAGTGCTGGGTTAGTGGTGGGACTAAATGACCTTAAAGGTCTTTTCCACCTCAATTCTGTGATTCTATGATGATCTTTTATGCGTTGCATGAATGGTGTTCATTCCAGACAGTCAACCCAGGAGTCAAACATTAGCCTAGACTACAAAAGCAGAAGATATTTCAGGAGAAAATCCATTTCATTGCCTTTCTCTACCCTTTCCATGACCACCTCTGATGGACATTTGTCTGTCTTGTTCTGGAAAATCCTCTACTAAGGCCTTTTTGGTTTTCTCAGTCTTTTTGGTTTTTTCATTGTGTCATTAGCCTTACAGTTAAAATATCACCTTTAAGCTTGTCTTCTTTACCTCAACTTTTCTTCTTAACAGGCATAGAGACCATAAAACATAAGTTTCAACTGTATGAATATTGATGCTTTCAAAGACAGTCATGCCATCCCCTGAAAAGTACAAGTACCCAATCAAACATTTCATTGTATATAGTCTTGTAGTTTGTCCAGCTGTGAAATAATAACAATAAAAAAGTTTAAAGAAATGCTAGCTTAATATAACTTGCTTATTTGACATCGTGTGCAAGTATCCTCTGGACCTCACATCTTCCTGGGAATCCTGAGATCCTGGTGCCTGTTTTGGAAATAAGAATATAGATTTGATGAGTATCAGTATTGTTTGCCATGTCAAGTAAAGATGAGGGGAAACAAAGTCTTTGTTTATATCTAAGAGAAATCAAACAGTGTAATATTACTTTTTCATCAGTTAGCCAGAATGCCTTGAGATTTGTTGGTGACAATGAATATATCAGGAGTCTCTGTCCCTCCCACCCTGGTCCTGTTCAAAGTTATATCCCCTCCATCCTCTACCAGGCAGAATCCAGAGCAGAAGGCAGTCACTGTGAGCAGTGTAATTTGGCTGCTGGCTGGCAGCATTTCTGCAATCTCATACGCACAGATATTCACTCGTTGCAAGTATGTTTCCTTTAATCACTTGCTCAACTGGAAGTTTCCCTAATCAAATCAAAGATCAGGAATAATGCTGTATCTGGCATATAGTTGAAATGCACTGCTCTTAGTTTTCATTCTAATTTTTAGATTGCTACCCAAAACTATTACATAATACTTAAAATAAAGTCACAAGAGAGCCAATCAACACAAATGCCCTAAATCAGTAAGTCTGAAAAGCTCAATTCTAATTTGACTCACTAAGTCATGAAGGCAAATGAAATGAAAGAATTTGACTTCTGTATTTAAGATCACTAGAGGAATTTTCATCAGCAGGGGAAAAAAAAAAGCTTTATTATCATCAATTAATACCTTGTTCCAGCACCACACTAAAAATGTCACAAAAGAGATTTGTTTTTCTAGAAAATTTGTAGTGACAGAATTGTAGACTTAGTGCAGCAGGTTCTGCTTGGCTTGCAGTGTTTTCCAAGTCCCTAAAACTCTTTTAGATTCACAGAGAAGGATATCTAAATTTAAAGTCTACCTAATTAAAATAAAGGAAAATATAATAATGACAATGTTTGATTACACTTTGAATTTTTGGGAAAATTTGCAATCCATATCCATGATTGAATCTTATTAAATAATGAAATTACTCTTAAAAAGACTAAGTACTTATAGCATATGTTTAACATTTAATCACCTTCAGTGTATTGCTACAGCAGCATCAAACCTGTCATGATAGATTCTAAAGTTTCATTTCACTAAGTGATGGTTGCAATTACTTATTCAGTCTAAGTATTTTAGTACCCTTTGGCTGTGAAAGTCTTTTTTGATAAAAGGACACATGTCCCTTTTTTCATTGCTTTTTATCCCTTTTTATCAAATTTAAGGATATTCTAAAGTATTTCAAAGTTAGTGAACTAAGTACAGTGCCTCTACTTAGCCAGGGTGTGTGAGAATTTCCATCATGTGAGATGTTTTCCCCTGAACCTAGCAGCCCTTTTCCATCCATACACTTTTTTCATATGTGTTTATATACAAAGGACCTTCCTGAACCTCTTAAGATATATTAGTTTGAAAATTTGAAAATTAGCTTCCTCTTTTAATAGAGTAACACATAACATGTGGAGGGAAGGAAAAGGCTGCAGCTTTCACAAAGAGTACTGCTATGGGACAAACGCTTTTCTAAAAATCCAGTCATTAAAAATGTGCCAGATCTGGCATGCTGCAGTTCTGGCATGACAAGGCCCAGTGAACACTCCTGTGACACACAGCATCCTTCAAAATTTACAACTCACTACACTGCTGGGCTCAAATCTTGCTATCAACGAGTCAGAAAGGTAGAGATTGGAAGGGACTGCCTTAAATTGTCGAGTCTGGGCTCCAGCAGGGACACCTACAGCCAGCTGCTCAGAATCATGTTCAGACAGCTCTTGAATATCTCTGAGGGTGGACACTCCACAACTTCTCTGGGCACCTTCTGCCAGTGCTCAGTCAGCCTCACACACTGAAAAAGTGTCTCCTGTTGTTCAGAGGAAACTCTCCTTGTTTCAGTTTGTGCTCATTGCCTCTGGTCCTGCCACTGGGCACCACTGAACAGAGCCTGGCTCCATCCCCTTTGCACTCTCCATGCAGGTTTACACATACATTAATAAGTTATCCCTGAGCCTTCTCTTCTCCAGACTGAACAGTCCCAGCTCTGGAAGCCTTTCCTAGTAGGAGTCATGCTCATCTTAGTGGCAGTCCCTTAGCTGGGCTCTCTGGTACATCTGTGTCTCTCTCTTGTACTGGGGAGCCCAGAAGCAAGCACAGCTCCCCAGGTGTGGCACCACCAGTGCTGAGAAGAGGCAGAGGATCACCTCCCACCTGATGGAAATGCTCCTTCTAACACAGGCCAACACACCACTGGCCTTCTCTGTGGCAAGCCTGTTAGAAAGGCTGTTTCCCTGACATTTCAAGTACCAAAATTAAGAGAAGACTATAATGTGGCATATTGTTGTTCCAGTGATTGCACTGATTTATGACATGATGTGATAGCATTAAACACATTAATTTAACAATATCTAAGTTTCAGCCACAACCCCTCCATCCTCTCCTTCCCCCCAGATATTTATGTCAGTGGATTATTGTAAGAGTAGTAAGCCTTAATAAAAGCTCTGGTTTCCAAAAGTCCTTTAGAGTAAATTCAGAGGATGTTTGGGAAATTTGTTTCCAGAATCTTCCCAAAAGTTCTGCAGGGTTGTTATGCAGCTTCCAGGAAACACAGTCTCTGTTATTATTTTTTAAACTTAATTATCAGATCACTTATGCTTTTATAGCAAAATCCACTGATGAATACAATCAAGGCAAAAGGGAATTTTTATATCTATACACTGAAAGACAATAGGAAAATATTTTGATGCATCAGAGTTAGAAACACATAATTTTAAAAAGTAACTTTATCACAAGTAAGCCACAGAAACATAATTGCTGTAGTATGGCTGGCCTTTGATGATAACAAAGTTATACTCCATACCTCGACACTGGAAATGTTAAAGCATTCATCTCTTACATTTCAGGCTCCAGCCTAGCAAAGCAATCAGTTTCAATAAGAGCTACCTCTTCAGTGAAGCATTCAGGAAAAGTCCAACATGCTCAAGTCCAACCATGTTCAACAAAACACAGCAGCATATGTTAAACTGTCAAGAGGATGCCAGCACATGCCAGAAAAATGCCTTGCTGACTATCGATGAGCTGTTGAGATTGGATGACAGCTGTCCAGTACAAAAAACTTAAAGACCACGTGTAAGTGAGCTCCTGTGAGGTGATGAGCACTTCCATGTTTCAGTGGGAGATCAAGGCACTCAGCAGAGTGGCAGTTCATGTTCATGAAGCATATTTCTTTTGAAAAGAAAGGTAAGCTTGACAGCCTTGTCTGCCTGCCACAGCTTTCCCAGCCTGGATACTTTACAGCTCACGGATGTGGGATGGTTTTCTGCACTGCAATAAGAAATGTACAAACCATAACTCAGGGAAAAAACTGCTGATTTGAGCTGATGTTTATTTATATTTTCACAGTCCTTTTATGATGAAAAATGGGGCTTTGTGCTGCTGGACTTTTGCACTTTAACTGTCCAATACAAGCTAGTTTGTGTGTTTTGTAATTTTCACCCCCAAGAAACGTGAATTCCTCTAATTTCATCATTACACCATTGATACATAATACCTTCTGGTAACCCATGGTAACAGTACTCCTTGTTTTAAGTAGCAGGTGTTGAGGACATGGCAAATGACTGCCTATTCAGTTTAGACCACCTAATGGAGCTTTTAGGGCTAGTCAACATTTTCATTTAAATTACGCCAGGATATTGTACATGCACCTCACACAGTGAGCTTTGCTGGAAAGCTGCAGGGATTCAATAAACCCTACATTACACAATCTGTCTCTGCAGACAATTTTAATACCGAGGGTCTAGGCTGCTTTTATGTTTGCCCTGTTTAGCTTGGGGTTTTTACATATGTTAAACAAGTCAGACTGCATGAGCCAAAGTCATTCCTCCTTCAGCTCAATCATAATCAATCTATTCATTCCAGGGACGAACTGGCTCACTGTGGTCAGCAAACCAGGAGTTTGGGGTTTTTTTCTATAGAAAAGTATATATCTGGAAAAGATTTCTACTTATGAAAGGGGAGTCAGTGGGACTAATTAAGCAACCCACTTCATGTAAAAATTTCAGAAATTCATTATGCTGTGCTAGGAGCTTGCCACAACTAGAATCAGTAAAGTCAAGATGAGTCACAAAAATTTCACAATAAGGAAATGTACTTCCTACATTTTTTAATCAAAATGAGTTTCTACTGTCTTTGGTCATTCATTTTGTCAAAATCAATTTTTGAGTCTAGGCCATCATTAAAATAAGTGCATTTTTCCTGAACACATTGTAAAGAATACAGAAGTCTTCCTTCTGTTACTTTCTGCTCCAGAGATGAGAGAATGAGGAGGAGGGAAGTGTTCAACCACAGAAGGAAGGCTGAAACTGGTTATCTTCAGCTAGAATGATCTTTTAGCTGCTCCTTTTTTTTTTAAAGTGCTTCAATCCTTGCAATTCTGTTCCTGAAAAAAAAAAATAAATTGCTATTATAACAAATTTGCACAGAACTCAGGTAGTCTGGTACAACTACAGCTGTATAAGTAATTCCTAAAAGTATTAGTTGACTTTTTCAAACTTTACTCTAAAAAATATTGTAACTTCAAAGGTCTTGAAAAATTATTCATCAGCTTATTTTCATATGTTGGTATTAATTCCTTTCCAATGGCTGCAGCTGCAGATTCAGCATAAGTATGGGCTTAAAGAGGCATCAGGGTGAGATATAAGGAACTGCTCCATTCCAAGATGCATTTCTGGCCCACTGCAAACAGCAAACCTGAGGAAGATTTATGATTTGTTCAACGTATGATATCAACTGAAAAATTTAATAATCTTTTGTTCTTAAACAGAACTTACATATTGGGTCAACACTGCTTCATTCTGATTTCAGGTTTTTGGTTTCATTTGTGTGTGGTTTGTGGTGGATTTTTTGTTATTATTTGATTGTTCACTTTTTTTTTAAAATGGCAATACTCAGTTGTGTAATTAGGGGGTTTTAGATCAGATTTATCCAGTGGCTAGCCTAGTCAAAATATAAACCTAAGTAATTATTTGATATCTAGATTTTGCTCTATTTATACAAAACCCTGCTGAAATAAAATGTAAGGTTAAATTTGATAGCATTTGTGTATCATAAATCAATGACTTCTGTCGCTGCCACACTCCATTACTTTATCTTAACTAGAGAACAATTATATTAAGCACTGCCACAACTTTGAGGAATAATACAAAAGCTCATTGATTTCGTGCTATTCTTAATAAGCTTTAGAGAATTCAAAGCATCATGATTTTTCTGAAAGAGCAGCCTATGAATGTATTGTGTCACCACGTCACAGTTTAACAAGTAGAGATGGCACGAGATTGAGCATTGCACACTGTAACAGCAAGCAGAAGAATACACATTTGCCTCCTCCCTGGTTGATATCAAAAGGAGGTTTCAGAGGCTGATGGAAGAGAAACTTTTATTTATTTTTTTGGGGGGGGAGCTGCAGAAAGTATGTGTGAAGGAACTCTCTTTGAACACTTCTAGAAAGAGTTTCTCAATAACAAGCTGTTGCGTATCAGTGGTGCACTGTTTCATTATTTTTTTTGAAAAATATGGGAATATCACATGTTGTTTCTTTCCTCTATATTAGGACTTCTTTCTTGTCACTATCCATGAAGAAAGACATGCCAACCCCAAGATGTTTAATCATCTGCCTGGTTTTCTTTAGTAGTTCAGCAGATGGAACCATTTAGCTCTGTGATGCTCATATACACAAACATATGATTTTATAGATACTTTGAAAGGTCTCTTGGTTATTTATAAGTAGCTCATATATATGTGGAGAAAGAGAAGACAGAAGGGATTTGCAATGCTTCACACTTTTTTCACTGATAATTTCAATAATATGTCTGAGCTCTGGCACATTTTCATAATACTACAGAATAAGAAATCATAATACATTGCCTGCCCTGTAGTAACTGTGTTTTCTTGTATTCTCAGCTTATGGCAGGATTGAATTTTACTTTGTTTAGCTGTAGAATTACAATTTAAGACACAGTGCATAATTTGGCATGTGCTGTGGACAATGCATATACATGTGCACATAGCACACACGTGGTGCACGGAGCCCCAGCAGTTGCTATAGCTCAGCTGATACATGCACACGTCTTTCGTGTCAGCCACTATGTCACCCACATCCTGGAATGACCTTTTCCTTTGCCCAGTTATAGGGGCAGCATTTTAAAGGAAAGCTCTCCCTAAGCACCCACCAAACAGTGCAGTCCTGTAACGTGTCTCCATTCACAGTCAGCAAATGATGCACAGCCAGAACTGGCATGTGGACAGAGGACATCTTTCACCATTCTGTTCAGTTCACCTGCTCTGCTGAAGAACACACCCTTGAATTTTGAGACATAATGAAGGATTTTTAAAAGCAGTTTCCTTATTTTGCTCACTATTTCTATTGAAAGGATTTTTTTTTCCCAACTTCCAGCTTAAATCCATTGAAATCTGTTCATACAAGTATTATCAGCACTGTTGAAAAATAATTGTACCAATTATTCCTTGCAGGATTTTAATTCCTTCATTTGGAATTTAATGCCTCTATGCAGCTGTAGACAGTACATCCTCTCCATATCATGAGGATAAACAAGGAACAGATCTTTATTTCCTTCCAAGATGTGATTTCCTGGCTGATGCCCCATCAGCCCACGTGCCTGAGAGCCAGCACTGTGCTCTTGGGGAGCTCAGGGAAATCCTCATGCTGTTTCTGCCTTGGACACCCTGCTCTGCCCACTGTCCTCAACCTCCTTACCTCTGAAGGCTCATTTCTGGCAGCAGCAGTTCAGCCTGGGGCAAAGATGTCTATAAACTACTACCAAAGGAAGGACAAAGTAATCCTTCACAGGATAATTTTAAAATACACTAATTCATGATAAAGTCTTCATTGCACAGCACAGATATGTACTGTTGCCAAAAATGGAACCAGTGTTTATATAAAAAAAATAAAATTTTAGTCGGATTCAGATACAAATTATGGAATTCTTATTTTGGTTTAAGGCTATTAAAGTGTTATTAAAAGTTCAGGGCAACTTTGATCAAATTTGTGCTTGCTTCATTAACATTTGTTCCACTACTGAGGGAAAGAAGGAAGCTCTTTTGAATTACTGCTTAAGTAGCCTTTTATTGAATCGTCTAGCTCATAATGTGCTGATTTTGGGGGGAGATTTTAACTGCACTATGTATTAGGATAAAGACAAGAACCATTTAGAATTTCATCCTCTATCTATAAAAGAATTCTTCTTTCTTACACATTTGTGATTTAACTGGTGTGATAGAGGAATTTTAATCCATAAAATAGGCAATATACATGACTCACTACCAATGCTAACCTGCTTTCCAGAAAGAGAAGACAGGTTTTGCACTTATAAGGAACATCTAATTCTGTTAAAAATGAGTTAAATCCATTCTAATAGCTTTTCTTTTGCTGATCACAGCGTAGTTGTTCTTAATTTTGTTTCATCTCCCTTACAACTGTTAACATGCATGAGAATCTGATGACATGTATTTTCAAAATTCCTTTGCTGCCTGAAATAAGTGTGAACACTTTTACACAGAAATAATGTGTTTTCAAGACCTCAATTTGTTCTTAAAAATCAATTCTAATTTAACCTGTTTGTATTCTCATTTGGCTAAACCTATTTTACACCATCTTGATATGAAAAGCAAGCCTTCAGGCCATATAAAATAAATGAGAATTTAAGGCCATGTGTAAGTGCTTTGCTGAATCAAGGCTCAGTTACTAGACCATTATTGTGATATTATATTGTATTACAGGCTTTAACAAACCCATCATAGCTGTTCCCAGACAACTGTTCTTAAGTTTCAAACATTAGAAGGTTGTATCTTTAAAAAGTGATAAGAAATAACTTGTGTTTTGGTCATGTTTGATTATATGAATTAATAATTCAACAATTAGATTATTTAAACAAATAAACCAAGAATAAGAAATAAGAATATTCTTCATTTTAGCAAAAGATCTCAGATACTTGCTAACACCTTCTGAAACTTTAAAAGAATGTGAAAGGCTGAATGGAGGCTGTTAGAATTTCCACCTGTCACAGAAAACTGAAATCTTCATCAAGCTCAATAATTCAGTGCTTCTGTTATGCCACAAATAACATATATAATTTTATATTAACAATAACTTTTATAATTTTGAGAAGTTGTGAATGATGAACTTTTATATAAGAATTCTTCCTCTTACTGGGAAAGATGTTTTCTGAATATGGCAGAATGGGAGAATGTTGTCTGAATCCATAGCAAGGATTTTGAGAATTCTAGGCATTGTGAAAAAGACAATGATATGATAAATTAAAAATATTTTTCTTTTCTTTTACTGTTTCCTGAGTCTTGCCATAGAAAAGAAAATAGAAAATTCAGATGAAAACAGAAATGGAAGCATTTCTGTGAAATTCTTTCTCTTGCAATGAGTGGTAAGACATTTCTAGTATAATTTTTAAAGTATTTCATTTGTTTTTAATCTTTAAAAAAATGTATGTCTGGAAATATTAAAACTGATATTTTCTAAAATATATATTTTGAAATGGGTTTATTTTCGGCCCTTAGTATTATGTTGTGTAATTTACGTTGTGATGAATACATGGAAGTACAACAATCATTTGGCAATTTTGCTCTCAAAATGTGATCTTCTTCTATGTCTGCTCTGTAAATGTACAAGACTAATTATTGCAAGGCGTATCTCATAAGTCAAGCTTGTTACAGGGAGGCATGAAAAAGGAAGCTACTTTTTTTGAAAAAAAGAAGAAAAAAACCTCAACCAGCTAAAAACAACCAACCACAACAAAACCCCACCAAAAACAAAAACTAAAAACCACCACCACCACCACTGACACTCTGAGTGTCTTTCTGCCCTTCTCCAGCATGGGCCCCAGTGCCACCTGGGAAAAGAACGGGAGAATAAGAGAACACAAGGCTTTCTTCTTTTTGCCCAGAACTGTTGGATTTTCTCAAGGGCTCTTGTCTTTTTTCCAGGCTGGCCATGCAGGTTGTGAAATGAATAAAGGATTCTTTGTCATAATGAATTAAATGAGAAGGAGATTGGACTGTTGTCTGTGAAAACGGGAGCTGGAACGTTGTCTTGAAGTAAATTATATAAGGTGATAGACTCTCCCTGGGCATGTCCTAAAACATCCCCAGCAGATTTGCTTTAGCTCACATCTTTTTGATCAAAGATAGAGCCATTTCAAAATAATGTACTCTGAGAGAGATTCTATCTCTTAGAACTAGAAAAGACGTTTGATCATCTTTGCTTTGTCTTGCTTTAAAACCCAAAAATTTCAGTTAAGTTTTCAATTTATGCTGTTAGTACAGGGAAAGGAACACATCTGTCTTTATATTGCCACATCAATAAAAGCAGAAAATATGCATTCTTTCATTAAGGGATAATATTCAGTTTATATCAAAATCTCTGTGACTTTGGGAATTGTATTTCAATGGAGAAGAATCTAGTCCCTAATAAACCAAAAGCGGGACACATCTTTGTCAGGAATGTTTTATTTAGTGTTTGTAGAAGTGTCTTTATACAGGCAGGAGAGCAGTGTGCTTTTTTCATTCCTTGCATCCATCTGCATTTCTTGTTCTTGTGGGACTCCAGGAGTTAGAGCAACAGCTCAAAGGCAAAACAACAAAAGACCTGACTGGAAGTAAACATTGCATAGGAAGTATTTTTCCATGAGAATAGGATTGAAACACTCAGCCCCAAAATATTTGCTGAAGGAAAAGTAAAAAAAGAAGAGTAGTATCTAAATAAGCAAAGAGACTTGGAAAGTAGGGAATGAACTGACCTATGGCATGGGGAGAGTTATAAAGCAAATGAGCAGATCTTCAGCTACTGAAAATCAATATAAGCCCAAAGCTGGAAAACTGATGCAGTAATTAAGGAAGTGCAATTTTTTTTCTGGCATACCTAAATTCTAGGGGCATCAGCACATTTTCAAGATGTACTGCTTAAAAAATTATTCCAGATGGCCTGCACCATTTGATAGCCCCTACAAAATGAGAGAGTGCAGCAGCAGCCTGAGGGAAATATGGCAGAGAGGGGAACCCTTTAAGGTATCAAGTAGTGATGAGCTGTGGAAAAATGGCTTTGGAGAGGGATAGTCTGAAAAAATTTTCCCATCATAGTAGCTCTATGTCCATACAGGCCACACTGCTTCACAGTCCCAGGGCTAGTTTCTGTTCCTGAATCACTCTTCCAGGCATGAGTAAAGACCTGATTTTTTGCGAGAGTCAGTGCAGTGGGTTTCATTTGAACCATGCATGTTTGCAGAGATCCTTTATTTCATGTTGACTTTAGTATGTTCATTATAGACTGCTAATAGTCCCCCAAACTCCCCTTTTTGACAATCATGTCATTCAAAAGAGGGGAAAATCTGTACTTTCTCTCTTGACTGAAAAATACTAAGGATAATGTGTAAAGTCTGAAAAATGCGTTGAACTGACCTTCAAATTACACCTATATGGAAGAGCTCTGCTGCTGCTGCTGCTGCTAGACATATTTCCTGCTTTTTGGTGGGATGGAAGGAGAAAACAGAAAGCAATTCCTCAATGTCTAACATATAATTTGTAAACAGGCTAAACTGCTTGTATTTTGTGTTCCTGTTTCATAATTCTTCTGCATTTGTATTCAAAGGTAAGTCTTCAATGTCTTACCAGGGGTAAGATTTTGTCTTAAAATATTAATAAGGGAAAACACATATTCCAAAGTAAAGTGTTGGTAACTTTACATTACTTCTAAACAATATAATGAAGCCATTTGTTAATAATATTAAAATGAGAAAAATTCAACCCAATGATTACTGAAAATGGCCTCAAGCAGAGCTGAAATATTGATTCAGTGGGAAGTTAGGTGCTCTTCATTATTACATCTTTCAATAGCAGCTGAAAACACTTACTGCTTTGGTAAATTAGCCAGGGCAAGATGAACACAACCAAAAATCATGGCAAAAATAAAACAAACCAAAAAATACCAACTTGCATCCCATAATGAAATGTGATTTGAATAAATGTACTATTGTTTTACCGTTTTGTTATCTTGAAAAAGCATTCTTCTGACTAAGAGAAAGAGAAGTCTGAATCAAAAGTGCTAACCTTTAAAGGTCTTTTTTCCAAAGGCAAGCTTGGATTTCTCAGTTGATCTACTTTACAGAAAACTTGGCAGAAGATCTGTTTGCACTGGCAGAAGCAGCAGTGGTATTTTTGCTAAATTTGTTTGAGATGTCAGAACAACTGGTTCCTTGCTGGCATGCTATTGTCAACAAAAGCGTTTTGCAGAAAGGTGATCCTGCTTTAATACTAACAGAATTTTGACATGAAAACTCTACTGCATTGCACTATAAGTTATGAGTATACACCTTTTCACCTCAACTGAGATCTGGATGACAGTAAAGGCAAGAAATCCTTCAGAAGAAAAATAGATTCATAATTTAATTTTCTTTTTACAACTTAGATTACATCTGAAAAAAACCATTATATCTTATCCCATGTTGTTGGTTGTTTTTTCTCTTATATTCTTTTGCTTTTTAAATGTCCAGCTGCAGCTGAACCCTTGTAAGGCCTTGGTTTGTATAAATCTCTCAGCCCAAGGGTTGCACGAGAAAAAATTAATGCAGAGTGAAATAGAATTTATGTTTCATTAGCTTGCAGTTCTCATGTTTCTATTTCAGTGCATGTTCTTTTTTATTATTATAAGAAAACATCACACAATTCCCAAACCTGTATGACCTATGCTATTGATTATTTTGTATATCTTCATCCAAGTGCCTCCTACTACTCTTCACTCAGCACTCAAGGGAGATGGAGATGTTTTCCTTATATCATCTTCTCCAAAGCCCTCACGGGAAATTATGGTTGGCCATTTCCAACTACAGTGATTTCTGCCACTCTTTCGTGAATAATGCTATTCACAAATTTTGCAGAGACAGAAATTAACAACCATGATTCCAAAACTGCTTCCATCAGTTCTTTAATTTAAACTAAACTCTATAGTTCTTTTTGTTTATTAAAAGGTACTCATGTTTTAATGTATTCTTACAGCATATCCACTCAGCAATTTCTTCTTGAGAATGGAAGAGATACATAAACATAGACAGGCTATTTACATGCTGTGTGTTAAATATTGAACATGTTCTTATTTACTTTGTCAGGTTGATTAAACTGTGGCTGTCATCTGTCTGCCAGACAGAAAACCCTGGTACCCTAACTTGAAAAATATGTTCATCACAAGTGGACACATAGTGGTTCTCCCTAAATCATTTAGACTCAGACTCTTACAGAGCCCAGAACTGATGGAGTGAATGTTAGCAATCGTCCTCAGATGTCTGTTCTTGTTTGGGAAATGTGTTGTTAGAAAAAAACAACAACAAAACAAAACAAAAAAAGCCCAAAACAAGGCAGTTGTTTCCTCACCACATTCTGGAGAGGAAATAAAATTGATGGGCTCTCTGGCATGCTGTATCTAAAGAGCTGAAGAAACAGGGGCAGCAGCAGCAGACTGATTTCAAAATGTATGTTCAATACTAATTTGTGTCAGGATATTTTATCTCCTCCTTCTTCTGTTCCCCACAATCTTTTTTTCACAGCATGCTCACACAGCAGAAGATAATAATTAAACTACTGTGCATTGTCTGTCACTGACACACATTAGAAAATTATGAAATAAGACTCAAGAATAGCCAAAATTAACTTTTAGAAACTCATGTTTTTTTATTAGTTTTACTGTGAATTTAAAGGTGACATTTTATTAAAGTTGAACAGGGAACTGTAATTTTTCTTTTACAGAGCATTCTGTAAAGTTTTAGAATTTGTTTTCCTCCCAACTTGAAACAGATTTTTTTTCCTGTTAAAATAAAGTCTGATATTAAAATATATATATATTAAATTAGTCCACTCTGATAATTTGAAAATAAATTTTTTTGTGATGCATTGAAAGAGAGCCAGAAACCCTCCATGGAGAAGTTTACCACTTCCTCTGAATTTCCCAGACTGCAGTATTTTTAACTCGAGTGGACTACTCCAACAGCTTCATGTTGGAAGTCCTAGGATTCCCATCTGAGCCCATAATAATAATTCATGGAAATCCAGAGAGGAAAAGATAAAAGTCTATTTTAGTAGAGGTGAAATAGGTTAATAGGCTTGTTGAATATCTCTCTAAAAGGATCTTGTCAACATTTCTTTTCTCTTTCCTGCTGGGGGTTTGACCAGGAGACCCCATCTGTGTGGGGAAGAGGAGCAGTGTCCTTCCTCCTCGGTGGTGGGCTGCAATACTCTTTTTGCTGATGATTGGAATAACTGGAGTGTCTCTAGGGGTCATCCTAGTTTTTAGTGTCCAGAGACATGACCTTTAAGAGATACAGCATGTTCACAATTCATGTTTCAAATTGTGGATGCAATTCAGCAGTCTATAATGAATATATTCCGACAAATTAAAATTTCAGTGACAAATGTAATTTTTCATTCCAGTCTTCTCTGCAAATTTTTCTATCCTTCCATACATTGGAATCCACAATAATGCTGATTGCTTAAAAGTATGTTTACAAAGTTCTCATTATATACCACCAAAAAATGCATTTAGCAAAGTCTTCACGCCTGGAACAGTTAAGCCAACATTTCAGCATCTCCAAGTATGTATTTAGAAAAGATCTGTAAGCAAGGAGTCCACTTTTGGTTTCACAGACAGCAAACTGAGGCACAAAAAATAACATGCTCATACATATGTAAATGCTGCAGAAAATTCTGGGATTAAATTCAAGTGAGCTCAGAGCTTTCAAAAACTCTGGGTTAGATTATCAAATAGCTCTTGCAGTTTTGGCATGGTTTCCCAGTTCCAAAAAACGTAGAGAAATTTCTCTGTAGTCACTTAAGGACATCACACAATATTCTGTTAAATTATTCTACAGTCCCTTGATATGTGGAGAAAAAGGTGTCATCTAGAACTTCAAAAGAGAATGGACTTTGAAGAGAAATATTTAAATTATGTGAATGACTTAGCACAGTGGATGTTATTCCTGGCTTCCAGGATGATGGACATTCCCTTGTATTTGGCTCTTAGTCCTGGACAAGACAGGGTGAAGATGGAGGATGAGTGTTTTAAGCTGTCTTGGGAAAACACTATGCTTGTATGGTTTTTTGAATGAAACAAAATACGCTGTGCTGTAGGAACCTAAAATACAGAGTTTGAGTGTAACACAGTATATTGACACCCTTTTGAGCTGCTATAATACCAGGATGTTAAAAATTTATCTAGGCCTTGATTTCAGTGTGTGAGCACAGAATTTTCTTTTGTTCCTTCTTTCCTCATCATAGCTCATTTGTAAGTATTATAGATAATCACCAAACAAAATGCCAAACTCTTAGCTCATTGTCTGAGTTCTTTGTTCCATAATTATATACGAAAACTAAACTCATGGTTAGAGACTGCAGTACTCTGTTATCAGTGCAACAAAACACAGAAGGGAGATCTATAGCATGCCTGGTGTTACAAATTACTTACACATGAAAGAAAGAAGAAATAGCTAATAGTGGGACTAGCTATTAAGTGTACATCTATTCTTTCAAAGCTAGGATCCCATACAGGGCTATCCACCACAGTTCAAAGCCTTCACCCACCAGTGTGTTATTTACTTTCACATTTGTCATATGTTATGCTCTTTTCTCTCTCCTGAGAAAAGTAGGAGCAGCGCATGTTTTGTTTCCACATTTTAATTGCCTTAGGGAAAGAATCTGCCACAGATACAAAAACATTTGAATTCATCTTTCTCCAACTGTTCTTGGAAAAGAAACTAACATGTTTATACAATACAGGACAGAGTTGGCAACTGTTACATGGATGGTGCCTTCCCACAGATCACACAGTGCCTCAGTCTATTAATGACCTAACCTCCGTTCAGCAGTGCCCTTGGAAAACTTCTGCTGCTAGCAAATGCTGAATCAGAAACACTCCCAAAACAAATCTGGTGTAAATTAACTTAATTATCTAAGGCTTCCAGGAGCCTGGGGATTTGCAACAAAGTATTTTTGAAAGCTGAAAAACAAGAAGTGGGTAAAAAATTAGCACGTCTTCCCATATAAGCAATAAACAAATCATAATCATTCAAGTCTCATGTATGCATAACTAACAAGGATGTTAGTACATATTGCAGGCTGAAACAGAGTTATTTACTTTTTACCAGAGTCAATAAAAGGTCCCAAGGTCAAGCCCTGGTTCTTTGAAGTCAAGGGGAGTTATATATAGTTCAATGGTCATGAGTATTATCTTTCTGTCTGCACCATCTCTCATAGTCTTCCATTCAACACCTGTCATTTCTATTGGCTTTAGCAAAAGGATTCTTCCCTATTTCTTAATAAACCAGGTAGCAATATCTAATAACTCTCCCCATATCTATGTTGTGTATTTGTTTTGTCTAAGTCTACCTGTGTGCTGTAACTCAGCTGGAGATGCCTGCAGGCCCAAGAGGCTGAACCAGGTTGGAGCTTCATTTCACACACAACAGGGACAGACTGTGGGACGTTTTTCCAGCTAACATCCATGCCATGAATGGGATCATAACTGGCACGGAGCACGTAAATAAGGAGTTGTATTTCCTTTACTTTTAGTATCATGAGAAATAGCATGACAAACAGAGGAATCATTGGTGTATCCATGGGGGATGTACAGCCTAAAGAAGGGTCTCTCAGTTAAGCAAGTGCCCATCACATCATATGATACCATAAAGCTGCTGGGGTTTTTTCCCTTGTGAGAACACTACAATCACAGTATTTTCAGATGTCTCAATATCTGTCTCCCCTCAAAACACATAAGTCCCTGAAAATAAGTTAAAAATCCTCCAAGCCTGGAAGATCAAGTTAAAATGCTCTCATAACCCCTATCAAATTCTGGGTAAGTAGCTCCAAATCAAACCAATGCAAAAAAGAAAGTTAAATTTATGAGACTGGGGGAAGGAAATTACTAAGGTGAGGTATTTGGAATAAATGTTCCATTCTATTGCTTCACTCCATAACCTAGAGTCAGATTAACCTACTGAAAAATGATAACCAGTGGTTTGGGGAATGTTTTCTTGGGCTTGTTGGGCTGTTTGAGGGGTTTTCTGTATTGTGGAGCAGACTAATGGGATCTTTCTATATGAACCATGTTTTGTGGAAGAAAGAGAGGGCTTGATATATTTGCATTTTCTGAATTGGCCTCTATCATGCATGTTAATTCTCACTGTATTTCTCTAATAGTCATGCCCCATCTTTGTGAGCGACAAAGGCCATTAGTTGAACCATAACAATTCATTACCTTAATTAAGGAGACTATTTAATACGCCAGTCTAAATTTTCTAATAGATATAATTAATATAGTATTTTGCATTCCTTGAATATTCACAGTATCCCTCCTGCATGAGGTTTCTGACCCAGCCAAAAGATGAAGGGTTTTCTGATATCAGTGTTTGAATAGTCTCAAAAGTAACCTTAATAACCTGTTCCATCCCTCACTGCCAGTCCATTAGTCCTGCTTTTATCTCCTGTCTTTTATGTCACCTCTTGGAACAATGAGGAAGAAATTGATATTCTACCCTAGAGAGTAGAGTATTGCTCCCTGTCCACTAGGCTGTGTGCATTTCATGGATATCTATCACACTATTTCTTCTCCTAAAAAGAAAATGGCACAATCATATCATTATGCATTTATCATTTGCTAAATATCATAAAGTGTCCAAGTGCAAGGTCCTGCAGCTGGGTTGGGATGAAGGGACTGAGAGCAGCAGGAGAAGGACTTGGCTGTACTCAGATGAGAAGCTGACCCTGAGCCAGTAATACGTGCTTACAGCCCAGAAAGGCAGCCCAGTCCTGGGCTGCATGCAAAGAGGTGTCAATCACATCAAGGGAGGTGATCCTGACCCTCTTCTCTGCTATTGAGACACCACCTGGAGCACTGCATCCAGGTCTGGGGTCCTCAGCAGAGCAAAGACAGAGGTCTGCTGGAGTGGGTTCAGTGCAGGGCCAGGAACACGGTCAGTGGGCTGGAACACTTCCTTATGGAAACAGGCTGAGGGAGCTGCCAGTTTTCAGCCTGGAGAAGAGAAAGCTCAGGGGAGATCCCATTGCAGCCTCTCAATACTTAATGGGGGCTTGTAGGAAAGACAGAGAGAAATGTTTTTGCAGAACCTGTTGCAATAGGGCAAAGCAGCTTTTAAACTAAGGGAAGTTAAACTAGATATAAGGAAGAAATTTTTTTACAGTGAGGGAGGTGAAACACTGAAATGAGTTTCCCAGCAAGATGGCAATTATCACATCCCTGAAACTTTCAAGGTCAGATTGTACAGGGCTCTGACAAACTTGATCTACTTGAAAATGTCCCTGCTTATTGCAGGGCACAGAGTTGGACTAGATGATCTTTAAAAGTCCCTTCCAATCCAAACAATTCTATGATAATAGTTTAGCATATTCCTTTGACCCATACACCCAGACCTGCACCTGTAATCAGGATTCAACTTCTCTCTTGACACTTGTGAATATTTACAAAAACAGATATGAATGCATTATGTATTTTTGTGTTTGTGTAGTTTATAGTACAGCTGAGGCTAGAGGAGGTTTACAAGCACACACAAAAATATTTAGGTCTGAAAAATCCAAAGTCAAAATATGTTTATTTTAAGCAAATATATTATTTCAAACAAACCCTTGATTTTGTCATTGAAGTACTTATAGGGAAGTATATTGAGCTCACAGATTATGTCTGCAAAGATGTCCTCTTTAACTGGGATCAGAACTCTTACAAGGTCATTTTTGCTTCCAAAGACACTGCCAACACCTACCTCACTTATTTTTCCAAACACTACTATACCTGTATTTCACAACTCTCTGATCCGATGCTCATACAAAAATTGAAGGTTTTTACAATAAAATTAAACAATTTACATTTGTATAGTGCTGCCCATCTGGTAATCTCAAAATGCAGAAAAACATTAATTAAGCCTCATTAAGAAGCTGTTGGAAGATAATGAAGCTAAATATATTTCTTTATTTAATCTTTCCTTTATTTCACTCCCAGATGTGCATGGGTCCACTTAAGCTAGTATTTCAGACAAAATTTTCCTGCATTAGAGTCTTGGATAAGCTCTTTTTGGTCTATATAAATACATCACTTAGTATGGAACTGCATGAGAGATACATTAAAGAAAGTTTTCCTTCTTACACAAAGATGATTTCCCAACCACCACCTTCCCAGACACAATTTTAGTGGCTCAGTATAAATCCTTTTACCTACTCTATATTGGTTAGTAACATGCCTGCCCTTCATCTTTGGTATCTAATAAAATATTTTATTCACAGCAGTGAAGAAACTAATAATAATCCTTATATGAGCTAGTTCAGCCCACATTTCACCCAGAAGGTTTTTGCCAGGAGCTGCCCCTCCAAAGCAGTCACACGTGCATATCAGTCTGCAATCTGTTGAAAGTACAATTCTCTTTCCTCTGAAATTGTAATAGTAGTCATTTGGTAATATTACTGAAATGATTTAGAAATGTTTCAAAAAGGATTCAGTGGATGTAAAAGGATGATTAAGTAAGAGCTGATTAGGAACAAACAGCAAAAGACAGGTCAAATGTCCGAAGGGGAAGAAGCAAGAACAAAACTATTGGAATTGTTCAACTCCACAAAAATGAAGTCCCTGATCTTCTCAAGTGCAGGGTTTGAAATATTTGGATCTATGCAACAGATATAAAAATCCCCTTGTTTCATAACTGGTTTTGGAGAATTTCATTTGACTTTGTTTTTGTTTTATAAACCTAAGCGAGATTTTTTAAATTTGAGTCAAAAATTTGACTTGAGCATTTTCACTGGCTTTCCTCCAAAAGGGTCTTGAAAGAACATCAGCAAAACATTTAGCAATATCAAATAACCTCCAGGTCACCTCTACAATGTCAATTTATGCCAATTCACCATGAAACACTGCATAAAACAACATCTGTTTGCTCTGCTCAGAGTCAGCTAGGAGATAAGAGATTGGCTGGGATACTGAAGGCGATTCTTGAGCTGATTGGTACAGATCACAAAGGTTAAGTTCAGGGACTACAGATGGGTTTAAGTGACAGAAGTGCTCTCAAATTTATCTACTCAACAGAATCCTTTAAAGGACTGTAATTGTTTTCCTTTTTAGACAGTAGACAACTTATATCTAAAGCTGTGTGGGCCTTCCTATTGTCTCTGATGAATACATTCGGATTTTGAACATAAAAACCAAAAATTAATTCAGTTTCGAAAGAAGTCTAAGAATGAATCTTAGAAGAAGCCTGCTGAATGAATCAGATGCTACCATAATAGAACAGCAAAAGGAACTAAACTTTGGAAGGCAATAATATTTAAATAAGGATCAATGGTAGGGCAACGTTTAAAAATTAGAACATAGAAAAAAAAAAGCAGGAGTATTTCACTGGCATTTATCAGGGAACAGAACAAATTAAAACAGTTATTTATTACTTTTTATGCAGAACGGATGAGTTTTAGGGAGAGTTCAGATTGAAATGAACTGAAGAAGAAGAAAAGCCAGAAAGTTGTTATGGAAAGAAGTTACACACTACCAGTGCTAGGAGACAAAGGAAGGCTGAGGTACCTCTGCAGATACTCAGCTTTAAAGGCAACTGTTTTGCAAGCTTCACTTCGTTTACGCAGATAAGGTGATTGCTGAGTTGCCTTTTCTGCTTTGCCTAAGGAATTTTATTATTTTACAGTGATGGACATAAGGGTATGCCTTACCTACAAAGGCAAACAGAAGGGTGGCACATATTTTTGAATCAGCTAGTAAAAACCATCTGAGAAAAAGTGGGTTTGGGACATGTAAACATCGGTGCCACAGCAGTGAAAATCCCATCGTGTAAAGAGCGGGATCTGCTTCAAATCCAGGGTCTCTCATTGATGTAGCTAATGATACAGTCTGTGTCTGTGATGTGCTTTACAGCTTTGTGAACCCCTCAGATGTGTAATGACAATTCATCCTTGAAATCTTGGCTTGGATGAGTCATTCAGTTCTTTCTCTTCATTTAAATGTACATTCTTTCTTCATGTCCATTGCCCTCTGGGTTTACTCTGCCTCATGCACACTGACAATCTTTATGTCTCTATCTAAAGCCTCTGTCCAGCACATCAGAGCTCACTGCAAGGAAGAAAGAAGACCTTACATTTGCATATATCCCACTGAGTCACAGATCTTCTTCTTCTGGATCATTGTGTGAGATTTTCCTCTCTCACCACCTGGTGTGTGGTTTCCAGTCAGCCATCCCCTCCCACAAGTTACCACAGCTTTACCAGGTATGTCCTAGCCTGGTGGAACAGAGGTTTCCCAGGGACCTGTTGTCCCCTCCTGTCCCTGGACATGCAGTACAAGTGAGGTGTCATGAGGTGTCTGAACTTGTCCTTGACCACCCTCTGAGCAGGGCCCTGAGTGTGTCCTTTGGCCTGCAGGCCAGCAGCAGGAACAGCTTCCCCCAAGGCTCCATCCATCAGCTGTGTGAGCAGAGCAGAGTATCCAAAGGCATTGAGCTCAGATTTCCCATATAGCTGGGTTAATGTCCAGGGAACAGACTATGGCTCTGTCCATTTTGAGTCAAAATTCAAACATCTGTTATAGAAACTCATGAACAGAATTATCTGGAAATTCCAAGGTATTTTCCCACTCTAGAAAAAATAGGTAAATATTTCACTTGTTACTATACATTATGTCAGCAAACACCTGCCCTTACCAGGCAGGAATTTGATATAACGAAACTCTGTTTTTCAGAAAAAAGGTCACAACTGATTACTGCTGAAATATCTTAGAATTTTCAATAATTTTTCTTTTAATTTTCACCTCTCAGGGAACCTCACACGCTCTTTAAGTGGCTCCCTTTTGTTCTAGGATCATTTCAGAAGTGCACATGAGCTGGCATCATACTCTTGTGTAATTGCTGCAACTAATTTTTCCAGTCTGTTTGGGCCTTACTGACAAGAAGACAAGCTGTTTTATTTCTTTCCTCTTTGAGGATATCGTAACATGAGGAGAAACACACCAGGCATAATGAGACAGAATTATGTTATAAATCCTCAGAGGGAAATACAGTTTCTCAAAATTCTTGGCACAGAACTTTGCAGAATGACCTAGTTGGTAAGTGGCAAGAAACAAAAAGTTAAGTAGCATAGTATAAACAAAATCCTGCCCTAAGGAACATTAAACTGAAAAAAAACCCCTGCAATTATCACTTAGGCATTATCCCCTTCACATTTCTCCTGGCTTTCATGAAGATATCTTTAAATTATAGAATGTCTGATTTCATTTTTCAGTGATTGATGTAGGATTACAATTCTCCTCTCTTTTTGGCTTACTTCAGGTTTGTATATTCCTCACAAGTGAGAGTCCTAATCTAGAACCAGCCTGCCCAAAATATATTTAATTTCCAACATGGCAATAATAACTTATCTCATGAAGTCTGAAAAAATGTACTTTTCAGTAAATAATATAAATACCTCCAGTCATTTTACTCTATCCCAAATAACAATGGTGTTTTCATTACACCCACTGCCACAAATTTATTGCTAAATTCTAATTTGGCTTCTGCAATAAGACTGTGCATAAAATGATCTCACATGAATATTCTGCAGACTGCTTGAAATGCATTTTTAAAATGTCTATTAAAATAAAAAGCTTATTTGGGTGAATTAATCAATAGCAATAGAATAGTGGGAGAAATGCAAACATTTCCCCTATTTCTGTTTTAAATACCTTTTCAAAAGGAAAAATATCAGGACTTCCCTCACCATTATCTGTAAAGGTCAGTTAGAAAAAAGAATCAAATTTAAGCTGATGAAAAATTGAAGATAATAAAGGTTACCTCCTGTTAAGCACTCAGGAAAAGCTCAGAGATGTAGCTTGTTCAATATTCCTTTTGGAGGAATTCTACTCCTAATAAATGCAGTGGTAAAACTAATGATTTGAATAACACAAGGACAAAAACACAAGTTATTAAAAAACCTCAAACATTCATAGCTGAGATAACCAACAAAAAAAAGAATTCCATGTGTCAGACACATTGTGGGACTCTTGGGGCTGTCCTGTGCCAGGAGTTGGACCTCAGTAATCCTTATGGGTCCCTTGCAACACTGGATAATCTGTGACTCTACGTGTTTACATAGAATAAATGGGATTCTACTTGTTTATGTGGAATAAATTGATTGCCACATTCCTTCCCACAGCTTTGCTGTTGATCTTGGATTGGATGGATCCTACCCTGAGATGGTTCAGGGATAACATCTCCAGCTCAGTATCCAGCTCAAGAGATGTTAATCAGGTTTGTGGATGTTACTGTGTATGTGAATTAACCAAAAGCACAAAGGACTTAGTGCACATGTGCTCCACTCTGATCTCAGAAGTAGAATGACTGGTATTAATAGAGACATCACTGAATACATTTCCTGCAAAGTTAACACTTGCTCTTTTGTTTTAAGTACAAGTCTGAGAATGTAAAAAATCAATATTCTCTCACAGAATATGATACAAAATAACATCCAGAGAGGGAGGAAAATTGCTAAGCCCACAGATTTGTGTAAATTTCTAACTCAATTTTAGATAAACTTCATTCTCATGAAACTGATTACCTTCAGACTGCTGGAGGTCAAGAAGGTCCGTGGCAGAATTAAGCTTTGATAAAGATTTAATGAGGTGACATTTAGTCAAAAATCATTTGTCTTTTTTCAAAAATTCATATTGTTCCTGATGTCTGTAAAAATCGAAAATAGAGAAAGTTACAGACATAAAACCATGGCAGGGAAGCAAAGAAAAGCAGAGAGTTTTCTCTAGAACCTGAGTCTAGAGCTTTCCAGAAGCTCAGGGTTGTGTCCCAGAGGTGTCAGGAAAAAAGTATCTCATATCTTCAGAAGGCACATTTAGAACTGACTGCTACACAGACACCACTCTTTTGAGTGAAACTAAAGCTGGTAAACAGAAACCCCCTTGGACACGCCAGTCAGGAGAAGTTGATTTTTAACCAATTTTTAATTTTTATTCTGTCTTTTCCATTTGACAGCAGTTTTATATATTCTAATTTATGGCCTAATAAATCCAGCTTTTCAAGTGAAAGCAACCTATCTTTATTTTCTCTGGTGAAGTCACTATAAGAAAAAGACTGAAGCAAATCTTTATCACCTTTCACATCAATCCCTTAATTATAAGAAAGCCTTCTGGAAGAAGCAGTATGTTGGCCACCCATCATCTGGATTAATCTTTAAAGGCTTTTCTTGATTTGAGAATGGTTCAGCAGAGGACAGTTACCATCTACTGCCAGTGTTAAACTCCAGCAGGCATCTGTCTTTTGAAAAGTGGAAAATATCTGCAACTTACCTATTGATAAGGATAGAGAGGCATCAGAAAATACAACCAGAAGCATTTGTAGAGTCTCTGCTGTATAAGTTTTTAAAAACATGCAAAAAATTGTCTATTAAGAATATTTCAGGTATAAATGACCTGGCAAAGAGTGGACTAAATGCTATCTCTCCCAGGAGGCTGTTCCTTCACATTTCTCCTTATCAGACATGCTGAAAGGTCAGCACACATCTGTATACACACCCTCCTTCAGAATACTTTTCTCTGTGTGACTTATATAGAAAAAGCCAGTCTAAAATGCTGAAATGAGAAAGTAGTACATAAGCTGTTTATCATTTAGCTTACTGAAACTTCCAAGATACAAATAGGATAAAAGACCCATGGATAATTAACCTTCAGGAAAGCATAAAAAAGGCCAAGGACAACATCACTGAAAATACACAGGATTCTTATGTCCTCCAGGTCAATATCTATCTTTCTACAGCTCTCTCAAGCTTCATTAAGAGGATGAAAGACATGATGCAATATTTAGAGGAGTCCTGATTCTGTAAAATATCCTATTGTCTCTCTAGCTTAGTCTTATCACCTCATACTCAACTATTAAAAATAAAAAATCCTGTGAGTGAACTCCTCCCTCCCATATGCATATTGTTTTCACAAAGCTTTTCCATAATCTCTGAACTCTTTTGGTGTTAGCCCCATGACAGATAACCAGCTTCCACAGAGATTTCTTCTTAGCTAAGATCATAGAGCTTAAGTTTGTCATATTCTACATAACTAAGCCTTCTAGCTAAAGTATATTTATAAAGCTCGAGGCAGACTAGATCCTTTCTTGTATTGTCAACAGATTCATTAAACAATCATCTATTTCTTTCACAGGGGAAGGCTGCAGAGTCTCAGAATGTACTTTGTCCTTACATATAATCATACTGTCTTCCTAGCATTAGTGAAGGAATTTAATTTTTTTTAATTTTATATATAGCTTTAAAAAAAATGTGATAAAACATCTTGATAAATAGCAATAAGGAACTAAGCCTTCAGAAGGAGGCTACAAAACAGAGGGCAAAATGAAAGGATGGGTTCAGGAAGAATAGAAACAAGGGAACTTTTGTAAAGTCTCTGTCTTGGAGGCAAGAGATTTTAGTTTTATTTCTTGTCTCTACTGTTGGCCAGGTATGTGTGTTAGAAACCTCAGCTGGCTCTTCCCTTGCTTCAGTGTATATTTCAGCATCACACTGCCCACCTCCAGAGTGAATAAAGGTGAAAAGTGAAACCCTGCTAGGCTAAATATGAAATCCCATCTTATCAAGTCACTAGCATTCACTAGGGCAGAACTCACTTGTAAACTCCAAGCCTGGCCTTGTCCTACAACATCCCCATCTTAATTTTTCTGAGTCTCTCTGAGCTTCTGGCAATTATCAGTTCATGCTGCCCTACACATAGGGTTACTTGGAAATTTGTCATCTGGGCTGCTGTTTTGATCTCAGTGTCTTAGAAAAGCTGCAGCTATGGACCTCCTTATAGAGATATTTCATCCAACACATCATCCTTTCTTCAAACTGTTTTCCCCGTAGTCAGTCAGGTCATAAAGCTCCAGAGCACTCTCCATCATATCTAAAAATAAACCCTATGCACTGCCTTTTTTTTTTTTTTTTTTTTCCTTTCTCAAACTCCCCAATCAGTTTAAAGTATAATAATCCACTTACAATATATGGCTGGCATTTATTTATTGTCTGTTTGGAATAATTTCTATATCAGGTTTGTGAAGAGGCAGAAAATCCAACCAGCCTTCATGAGTCTTGCACTGTACAGCAGGAATATGGCATTTTTCTTATCTCCAATGTTTTTTTCAGGGAAGCACTGACTAAACCTATTTACATATGCCCACAAATGTCCATCAATCTCGTTACAATAAAACCCTGTTAAACCTTGCAATTTTCCTCTTTGTCAGTAAGCATTTTTTCCTCTTTCAAATATAATTTCAGTATATCAAACACCATCTCTTTATAGCCTTTTTAAATAGCTAACCCAGAATTGTCTTGCACTTTTCACATGGGGAACATAACTAATAGATTTGCGTTTTTTTTAAAGCAACTTTAGACAAATAATATTTTATAAATTATTTTTCCTGATTCCTCTTGCAGAACCTTAATAACTGCTTCCTCTTTTAACACCTTTTACAATCTGACAAATAGACCTTCTAAAATGGCATATTTCCCCCAGGTGAAAATGTGCTTTTCCTTCCTCTGAAATCATAAATAACAATGTGATTTTTTTTTTCCCACAACAAATTTGAAGGTCATCTTGTTTGAATGTTCGAATAGATTGAAGCTGAGGACAGAAAAAAATAAAAATAAAAAGTGACTATTTCACCATATGGAAAAAATTATCTTATGGCCACAGCCTGTAGATAAATTAGGGTAATCTGACCCACTGTCAGGTAATAACATAGGTCAAAAATTTTCAGCTATCACCTGAGGTATGAAGCTGATTAATCTCACCCAAGCTCAAACATAACTTTTGGGAAGTTATACACTGTGGCCCATTGCATAATACTCCGAGGGCAAACTCTTTAGGGCAGAGACCTCCCACTGCTCAGACAGTGCCCAGAGCAATCAAATATTGGATAATGGCAAACTTCCCTCGACATTGGGACACAGCCTGTTTCTTACCTAGAATTAAGTAAGCTTACATTTTCTGTCAGACTTTATCAGCTATGAC
This sequence comes from Parus major, assembly GCF_001522545.3. Taxonomy (NCBI): domain Eukaryota; kingdom Metazoa; phylum Chordata; class Aves; order Passeriformes; family Paridae; genus Parus; species Parus major. Next base: position 10,774,209 of record NC_031769.1, on the reverse strand, counting down.
TTCTTAGTCAGAATTCACAGGTGGTGTATATCCAGTGGAGCAATCTCCACTCATGATACAAAACCACCTTGTCTTTGCTGAACACTTGGGTAATTCAGCCACCTTGAATAAGCCATTGTATCTTAATAAAACTGGACATTACCATGGCACATTTCTTCCTTCTCCTTACAAAGAGAATCATTAACTGGGATTTTTTCCCAGATTCTGTGATATTACATCGATATAACTTTTATAATTACTTCAACATTCACCTAAGCTCCCTCTCATTTTCCTAATTTCAATATGATTTGGGAAGAAATTATGGACAAAGAAATGAAAAAACTCTCTGGTCATTGATGTCATTGATGGACAATGGTTAAAAATTAGGGCCTGCATTCATAAACATCTCTGTAAGTGTGATAAACACTCATTAGACCTTTGTGACTGCAGTTTGAAAGATTTATTTGACCCAAAATGCTATTTCAAGCTGAGGAGAGATATTACTGACTCTTCTGAACCCAACAAATAGGTATATTCTTAAAATGAGTTTAGAAATATAATGTAATGATTATTTAATTGAAACTTATTCAGAATTATAATTTGTTTTCTAATTGCAAACTTTTTTAGTAAGATTTGCCTGGATCAAATTTTATAACTTTTGCTCTAGATTTTTTACCCTCAGTTGTTTTACAGCTTTTATTTGCTGAGGGAGGTTATTTTTTTTTTTCTCTATATGTTTTCAGGTTGGTCAGTGACTTTAAATTTTGGAAATTTTCACAGTTCTAGTTAAACACCAGTTGCATTTAAGGTGTGTGTGTTTCTCTTTGTGGCAAGGACAATGGGGAGCTGGAAAGTATTCCAGCTTTGTCAAAACACTTTCTAAATGTAGTTCACAGGGAGTTAATTCACCTTCTGCACGAAACAGGTGGCTCACATCAATTTTTTGGGAACCTGTTGTGTAAGGATTGCACAGAGTGATTTCAGTTGCAATTGTTTGTGTGCTACAAAACAGAAGCACAAGGCCATGGGAGCCATAAAATCTGTGTCCTGCAGGACAGAATTATCAACACTGCAGGAACTTTCTCTGACTCAGAGGAATGCATTCTCCAGGAAAGAAGATATATATTTGAAGCCCAAAGATATGTATGTGTAGGTTAGATTTAAATAATTAGGCTCCATGTTTACAATTTTCATACTGAGCAAATACCTGTTTAAATCTGATGGTAACATTAAAACACAGGTTAGAATTTTCTTAAACTGAAGTAATATAATCTTCATAAATTAAGTCCTAATGTCACACAATTAAAAGCAAAGCAAAATAACCTCAAATTCTCTCCTATTCAATGAGTCTTTAAAGCGATTACAGGTTTCTTACCCAATACATTGACCATGCCTACTGCATGACACTAACATATTAGCCAAAGAACATTTATTATAGCTTTTTACAGACCCATGCAACTTTGATTTAAAGTCATGCATTCTAATATGTTTTGACAAGTAAATTGCTTGCCTTTTTTCCTTGATAGCCAACCATATAAATAATGCATGCATAGTAATAGCTTGAGCAATAATGTAAAAGTCAAGTAAGGAGACACATGTAGCATATTAATGATAAAGGTGCTCTACCCATTTCAAACAGGAAGGAAAAATAAATGGCTGTAAAATATATGAAAGAGAGGAGTCCAGTCCTTAAAAAAGCAGTTTTAAATGACCATGGTAAGTTCTAATGGATATTGGAAGGGCATTTAATAAAGTCTATCATAAACAAAAACATTTTGGGAACCTGAAATCCTTTCTCTTCTCAAGGGGGGGTTGATTCAGCATGGAGAAGCTGAAACATGACCAGCAGGAGAAGTGCTTCACCAAACATCTTCCCCTGAGGAAAATCCATGGTTTGACTAGGCATGGAGGCTAACAGGAAGCTCTCTAGTCTATATCTGAAGACCTAAAAAGAAAGAAACATCAATAATTTGCCAAATCTTATTGGTTAGGTGAGAGACCAAATAGGTTATGTGGAAAACTCTGAGAATTATATGAGAATACAACTATTTTTCATGTACAAAACTTTTATTTTTGAGGTCTGTCATTCCTCTTTAAAAATAACCTCTTACATTTGAACCAGGGGAATGAAATGCTGCAAGTCTTTCAGAAGGGCCTGGACATTTTCTGACAAACTCCTTTTTCCATACCTTAGGGTCTGACCACAGAGTCATTGTAAATTATTTAGACTTTAATGAATGCTACAACCAAGTTAGACAAGCACTGCCAATTCAGCCCTTTTCTCTAAGCTACAAATCAGTTGCAAGCCTGGCTTGACTTTTTTGTAGCTGTTACTCACGAGATGTTCACCGCGTAGTAGAGTCAAAATTTGAAGTAGTTCCTTTGAAATGATCATGTTCATGACTAGAAAAAACCTCACATTGTTAATTCCTGAGAGATATGGCACCTGCTGCAAAGGCACAGAAATAATTATACACTGTCATAGACATTTAGAGGACTTTTTTCTTTCACTTTTTTTCTTACCATATTGAAAGGCAATTTGGTGAACATTTGTATGCTTTTCACAGAAAACTGATATGTTTTCATCAGGTCATTCCTAAAAAGTAGTCAAAACAGAGAAGAATCAAATTTAGGATACTGTAAACGTGTTCAAGCAAAATCCTGTACCAGAGTTTCTAATTCTCAGAAACACAAGCAGTAAAGGAATTCAGGCAGTGGATCCTAGTTTTACAGTGGGTTTTGTGTTACTTGATCCATTTAGAATAATGTTGTTGCTCTCAGATTTTATTTTAACCACGGGACTACAATTCACATTGGAAAGGTAAGTTTTCTTCACTCTTTTCAAAAAATATTTGATATTTTTCTTCCTCTCAGAAAAGTGTTGGACTAAATAATTTGAATAAAACCAATGTTCTATCATTCAAACTGTAAGATGTGGTTTTTATTATAGGAATTTCAGTCCCCATTCTTCCCATAATTGGTTCTTTTTAATAAAGGAATATAAAAGAATGTGGTTAAAAATGCAATTATTATTTAAATAACACAACAGATGCAGAGACATTGTCTTTTGTTTTATATTTTTAGTAGCTGCCAGGACTCATTTCTGATCAGTTTATCAGCATGTCATTTAAATGCTCATATTTTCTCAGACACACTCTATGATTAGCCACTTAAATACCCTCATTTTGTTCTTTTAAACAATTGCTATAAAGAGAAAGTCTTTGCAATATCAGCAAATGATTTGAACATGAATTATGCAATATGGGTGCTGCAGCTATAAATAATAAGAACTGATAGGAATGTTTAAAATATATCATTTTATTGAAATCATGTTGAAACACACATACAGCACATTATTCATAATAATGATATTTTAGCAGAAAGAACGCTTGTGCACTGCAAATGTCCTTCCTCCATCCTTCCTCCTGTCCATTTCTCCCTCCAAAGGACAAGGAGCAGGGTGGAAAGAAGATCAAAAGGCTCTAACCTGGAGTAGCCTCACATGAACACAAAGTGTGGTACCAAAGGGAAAGAACACAAGACTATGTGATTGTTCTAAGAATTAAATATCAGAGTTTTAGAAATGTCACAAATGTGCTTTCTGAAAGTATTTGCTGTCTTCTGACAAGAGATCTTGTGTGTGTGTGTGTGTGTGTGTGTGTGTGTATTTTCATGCCATTCTTCTTTGGATTCTCCTGAAAAGCTCATTTTATCATCTATTCTGCAGGTATTTTCAATTAATATTTATATTATTAGAATATCTTGTAGGTTATGGTCTACAGCACCAACTTCCCCAACTTAAATTTTGACTTGCTAACTACAGAATAAACTAAATTGATCAGACAGTGGATTTCACTGTTGTTCTCTTGTGGCAACATCAAGGGACCACTTACACTGTTATCATTACATTGTCTAATGAGGAAGAAACATTTTTACTGAACATAACAGTAGATCTCACCATGCAGCTATCTCAGCTTAGCAAGGTTTTTGGTTAGGGTTGTCGAGAAATAATAAAAGTGAGCTCCTAACACACTGCTGTTCAATTAGTAAGATTTTCTCTATGTCTAGCATTAAGATTGTACATATTGTACATATTTTTATGAATGAGAACTTATTTTTGCAAATGAAGGAAAATTTGCATATTGGCTCTGTCAGATATGTGACTGAAAAAAGTGCAGAGTTTCAAAATGAAAATTTTATTGGTCTTTATTAAAAAAACATAGCCCGAAAAGTGGATTTTTTTTTTTTATTATTTTTTTTTGTAGGGACCTCTTGACTAATGACACCAGAACTGAATGTAGCTTCAAACTTTTTGTCTTTTCAAATTAAGTTAAAATTTGAAAGACAAATGGAAGGTATAAGTCTTTAACATAATGAAGACATTTCAAATTTTGTGATGTAGACCTTAAGTGGCCAAGAGCAAAATATTTGAAATAACATTTATAGAAGTATAAGAATTTGCAGTGAGATGAGAAATAGGTGTTGAATTGTCTTAGGACTGAGGGCTGCAGTTGGATCAAAAGTTACTGGAATCACCCAGACCTCAGAAGTATTGGACTCTGCACCAGTGGAAAAGTTTGGGTTTTAGAGTTATCAAAATACCTGTTGGCCAAACCTGCTTACTGCTAAGGTCAATCAAGGAAAAACAGCAATAATAAAAATCCATTTTCTCACCATTATTCATAGTCTAGCTGAGATCAACTGAATTGAATTTAACTGATGCTTCTGATAACAATTATTTAATATTCCAAATGTCTTAGAACATATGCGAAACAAATTGGCAAGAAAATGAAAATTACAGCATGGCCAAAAAGGTTTTATTGTGATTACAAACCAGTGAATGCAAATGCTTTTTGTAAAGTAGCAAAGCCCTTAGGAGGTGTTTAAGAAGCCTCCTGTTACTCGGCAAATTATGGGGTAAAAGGAAAAAAAAAAGGAAAACAAACTGAATAGGCATAAGAGGAACAAAATTTCCATATTAATCTGCTGAAGTAATGGGAGAGAAAACTGAGTTTACTGTACCAGGGAAGAGGCAAACAGCCTGCCTGTGTTTTGGGTGACAAAAATACGTGGAGGAAGAAAAATAATGGAGAAAAGTATTTTTTGTTATGGAAAGCACAAGAGTCCACTAAAACACAGGCACTGGTTCCTGTGTTTAGCACTGTGCAAAAACTGTGTTACTTGTGTTAGTCAGTGCCTGTTGAGAACCTAAAATTGTTACAGACATGTGACAATGGATCCAAGGAAATCCTGCTAGATTATTTTATGCCCAAATTACTTTCTCAGTACAGTATTATTATGGGGTTTTTTGGGGTTTTTAGAATTACTGATTACATAATGAAAACAGAAACAAAATAAACCCAAAACAATTATTACCTTTATTGAATTTGACATTATGTTTTTCATTTCCACTAAGCCTTTAGTAAGAGGGTTGAGCAAAGGCTTAGGATTGTGGCTGAGACATGCCTCTTCAAAAATGTAGCAAAATAAAATTCACAGCTGATTCTGGGATGCAAAGAAAGCATAAAAAAAATGACACACGTGACACATTTCTGAGGGGCAGGGAATTTGTGGGGACAGTCTGGCCTTGTCTTGAAAGAAAGACAGAGAATTTGCAGTGTTCTTCTAGAGCAGGCAGCAAATCCTTAAAATCACGACATGGGAGGAGCCCATTCTGATGGCAGCAGCACAGCTCATTTAAGGTTGTCTGCCTTGGGGAAAACAAGGACACGAGTCAAGAACCAGGAACAGAGTGACTGCTACTGAGAAATCTGAGGGTTTCAGTGCTAGAGCTCATACAGCCAAGTTCCTCCTCTGGAATGAACTTTGTGGTGCAGCAGGATGACAAAAGCCAAGCATGCCATAGAGGCCACTGAAGAAAGCTGTTTGCCCAATGAGAACTGTGGGATTGTTCTTAAAAGCTGACACAAAATGCTATGAAAGCTTTAACCAAGCTCCCTCCTTATGAGCTGGCAAAATACTAAAATGTAAACATCTACATAAGGCACTTACATTAACCCACATGCTAAAATACTAAATTGAAAATACTTATTTCAAGTATTACTATGATTTTCTATTACAAACATTTCTTATCCTCAAGGATTTGAATAGGAACTGAATGGTTAGCTTTGCTGTGAAAGTCTGGCAGCAGGTGAACTCTTATGATGTTTTGATAATTGTTAAGCTATAACACAGCTTAAGTTAACGTGTTGTTTTGAGAATCGTAATGTGTAATTTTTTGCTATTGATTGCTTCTAATTTCAATTGGTAAACTGTTAGTTCTCAGCTGGTATAGCCCATTGAGCAGTTTTTATAAGGTAGATCTTTCACTGAAACAATAAAATCCCAACAATGGTACTAAGAACTATTTATATTAATAATTATTAATAATAATTACTGATAACTATTATTACTAAATAGGCATATTTAATCTGCAGTTACTTTAAAAAAATCCAAACAGTAAACATCACAGGAAAAAGGAGCTGTTTCTAACTCTTCAAAACCCAAAGCAATGATTTAAAAAAACTGAAAAAGCACATTCCAGATATTCTGTGCACTGGTACACTTTGATTGAAATCAGAGTCTTTGTGTTTAATTTCTTATTATTTGTCTTTCAGAGGCAATATAATCTGTGCTGGCATCTGTTTCATTTGACAACTTAATGTAGTCTCCATGGACTGACTTCAACAAGGCTTTGTTGTGATTTGGCAGTGTGGGTGTCATCCCCAGTGACAGGCACAGCCACTGCTGACTCTGCATTCTGACATTTAAGTGAGCTCAGCTGAGAATAGACATCTAAGATGTTTATTTTCATTCACATTCTACTTCGACATTTTAGTAGGTCCAAATTCTTCCCTAAGTAGGTTATTCCCAGCTGGGGAGAAAAAGTTCTTTGAGTTGGATGCAAAATTTGATGTCTATTGGAGAAAATATTACTAGCACTTTAAAAATGAAGAAGTATGAGAAGAGAAATATTTTCTGGTAAAATGAAGTTTTCCTTTGATATGGAGAATGTGTGCAACACCTCAAAAAGGACATATGGGGTTTTATTTTGCTTCTGCATTTGTGCGTACAAGAAAAAACCAGCTGAAATAAGTGACATTGTCAGAATTAAAAGTAAATTGTGATGTCAAAAATGGGGTCTATCATGCCAAAGGCAGCATTCATTATTCTATAGTTCATTAGCATATGCCATTATCTTTCCATGCATATCTTTAGGTGTTAATGTCCTTTATCTCTTTAAAAGTTTATATGCACATCCATCTCTCTGTATGCATACACTATAATAAACCACAGGTTCATAAAGAAATTAAGAGTAATTATGAATTCAAATTCTTTTCTTATCTGAGAAACGAAAGGAATCATAAATATTTCATCTAGGAAGAGCATACAGAAGCCTCATTCTATGAGCATGTATAGGCTTAGATTAATATTAATTGTGAATCTTTCAAATGAAAGGTCCATCTGCTTCAGTCTAGACCTCAGAATGCACTTATCTGTGCTGATTTTCACCAGAAAGTTCCCTTTTCTTATCTGCAGGCATAAATGCCAGGTTTGGTCAGTTGATGTACAGAAATAGCACCGTGAAAATGTAGTTTGCCAATGTACAGGAAGTTAGATACTTTGATTTAATCTTCTATGGATGAGCAAAGCATTTTTAACACAGTAGATATAATGCATAATATATTTCTCTCTATAAACACTGGTGCATTTGTATGTGGGGAATACATTTAGAAATAAGTTTTTATGTATACTTTTATATATTCTTTATGTTTGCATAAAAATCTTAAGTTTATATAACTTACTCCTTGGTGCTTTCCCAAACACTGAAACATCTGGGGTGGGAAGAAAACAGAGAAAGATAATGTAAAAATTACTGACTGATTGTCTGAAGAAGAAAATCAACCAGAGTCCATTATTATCACCAATTTCTATGGGGTTTACTCAGCAAAATTTGGCAGTTCAAATCACTGAAAGAGGTGGTGAGAACTGAGGTCCTAATTCTTCAATATTTCACATATTGGGATCAGTTTCTCTTGCCAGCAATTATTTTTCATCACAGGAATAGGATTGCCACTGTAATTATGTGATGTATGGTTTAGTGAAAACCATTTGGCCTCCCTGAAAATTCTATCAGCTCAAAGTCCATGCAGACCAGCAAGAAATCTTTCAAAAAATGTGCTCTCTGTAAATCAAAACTTGTTAGATCTGTGTCTGGTACAACAACATCATCTACTGGAAGTACTCAGAGGATATAATAAAGTGTCTGTTACTCTGGAGATTCAGAGCAGGGGAACTTCAAATTTTCTATGCAACTCTGTTGACAGAAAATGGAAAGATGCCAGTAAGAATCCCAAGTCAACAGAGGAATTTTACTACATGCAGAAATTAATTATATTTTTAATAATAAGAAGAAAGAGAGATCTATTTTCAGCTTTCTGACCCTGACACTTGTTATGTAGAACTGCAGCTAGAAGTGTTCCATGCTCTAGAGAGTATCTTAAAGGAGAACTGAAGTAATGGCTGATCAGTACTAAACATCATGTACATTGGTTCTGATTACTTTATTCCTTTGTGATAATCACCTATATGGGGGAAAAGAAACCCAAATCAACAAAAGCCTAAATTTCCATGTGGTTTTCAAACATATCTTCTGGATGTTGAAGGGCCTTAATGTGAACTATTGACATACCATTAAAAAAAAGAGTTATATTTATTATGCCTGTTGATGCACTGACACATGACAAGCTCTTAATTACAAGACACATGCTAGAAATTGCTAGAAAACTCACGGCAATGCATTTTGGGAAGAAGATGAAGAATCCTTAATATTTTTTGTAGTTTGGGTGGTCCCTTTTTGAGGGAACAGCAGAGATTGCTGGCAGGGCAAGGCAGTGGCTCATTGCAGACAGTGACTGTGGCTGTACCACCCACAGGTCTGCAAGCCATCCTCTTTATAGAATTATCCCTTGGTTTCACAGGTGTGGAGCCTCTGCCTGCACCAGGCAGAATATGAAGCAGAAATGAGCTCCCAAACAGACTGTACTGTTATCTGAGGCAAAGTCCTCCCATAAGAGGTTTCTTATCCTGCCCATAGACCATTGACTAAAATGCAGTCTCACCCTTCCAAAGCCTCCATGACATCTGCAAAATTTAAAAAAACAATCAAAAATCGTGGAAGAAGAAAAATGCCAACCCACCTAACCCACCTTCAGTAACTAAGATTTTTTAACGTGGAGAAAACATATTAGTTTGCATTCCTGATAGTCAAAAGCTGTGTAGGCAAGAACAGGAAATTTGAATCCTTTGTTGGGACCATGTAACAGCAGAACACAGAGGTTTTATAATGGAGACAGGGAATGTGTTTCATGTAGAGAAGATTCTTCATGAGCAAAGTCTGTGTTTTTAAAAAGCAGACCCTAAAAATGAGATTATTGTAGGGTTTTTTTAAGGTATAAGTATTTAATTCTAGCCTCTGGACATAAATCCAGGAAGATATTTCCAAAATTTTAATAACATTTCAACTACTCTGGCCTCTATGGTTCTAACAGCCTCTTTGACAGACTGCAGCAGAAAGGTGGAATTCTGCCTGGGATATCTGACTCTAAGAAATGCCAGATGGAACATATTGAAAATGAAATCCCAAACCACAGGAAATCAGTGAAAGTCATGTCATTAGGTCCAGCCTTTCACAGTTCTATTTATCCCCTTTATCTGCCACCTTTAACAGGTGTCTGCACCGTGTACCCACACACAGCACGTGACAGCTGCTTACAGACATTTTAACCCATTGGCTGAATGCTAAAAAACCCCAACTGAACACTTAGAGTAAGATTTTGTCTAGTCTGACTGTTTTTATTCTGTGCATAGGAAAGTCAAATTACAGCATTTCACAAATAGTGTGAAAAAACAGACATTCCACAAAATATCATAAATGTCTTCAAAACTAGTAAATATACAGCAAGTTTTCCCAAGATATCTCATTCTAAACAGACTTTTTCATGAGTAAAACTAGTCAAAAACTATTTTAGACATGCAGTATTTTAAGATACTGGGATATATGTAATTTTTAAGTAAACTTTCATTACAATTCAACTGTCATTTAAGAGAAACAAAGGGGAAAACCAAAGGCATATTTCTGCTTTTTCCAGTCTTTGTTCATGAAAATGTTTTAACTAGTGCTAGACTGATCAAAAAAGCCCACACAGGATCTAAGCTCATGAAGAATATAGCTCCAGTGGTTCAAGCACCTCCAGAATTGCTACTAAAGTTTCAAGGAATATTTTGCTATTTTCAGAGTCTGCCTGAACATTAGTACTTCCCCAGTTCATATATGTGGTAAAATATTTTCAATGTGAATACTTGCTTTTTATTTGCAGGGGGGGTGGTGCAAAAAAAAAAAGAGTTGTATAAAGGACCCCTCACCATCTGGTCTTATTCTTCACCAAAACAATATTTTTGTCCATTTATTAAAATTTCTATATGTGTGAGATTTCCCCCTACTTTGCATTTTATTAGTCATCACTTTTTAATATTGCTTAATTTGGTTTAACACCATCCTGAAAACAGACTAGAATTTCCAAAGAACATCATAGAGGCCACAGAAATCATATTTAAATAATATTAATGTTAATTATTTTGCAAACCCTGTAACTGTCTTTGCTTATTTAACTTTCTAGGATTAAGTTAAATGATGAAATTATTCTGACTTCTCAGGGCTATTCTGTATCTCAGTACCCCCTTATGCCTTTAAACACATTCTTCTTTGCAAATAAGTACTCCAAGAATGTGTACCTCCTAATAACCTGAAACATGCAATCTGCACCTTGAGTTAACTTGAACAGAATCAGAGGCTGAAAGGATCTTCTGTGGAAGAGGAAGAAAGGGCTTCATACAAATGAGTTTGTCTAGGAAGAGGAATCTACAGAAAAGGTTTCTAGTTGTATCACACATGCACATACTTTTTTTTCTTCTACTGTAGGACATGAGGTTTTTTCCTGCCTAACTCTGAGGTTGTATCTGTCAGCTCTGACCCCAGCTAGTTCTGCTCACCCCGGGTCACTTCTTTGGGAAGCAGGGGGTGGTTGCTGCTGCTGTTTCTTGTGGAACAGGATGCCAAGTCCATTATTGTGCACTTCCTACCCTGGCCTTCCTTACACATGTCTATCCCTCAGAACAGCAGGTCTGGTTTATTGTCCCGCTCCTCCTCCGTGGTGGAGCACAGAACCACCCCACAGATGTTCCTCAGCAGCACTGCTCACCTACTGAGCACCCCTTATGAGGTACCAGGCATTTCTTGGGCTCTTGCTTTGGTACAGGGTCCTACAAGTCTTTCTTGATCACAACTATTCCCAAAAAATAGTCTGCCCTGCTGTACTTTTTCCCCATTGTTTTTGTTCCACCTGTACCCAAACAACTCTTTCTGGTACCATTGCCAAGCTAAGCTGGGCTAAACTCTGGGATGTCCATGACAGGTGAATCCCATTGCCAGGAATGGCAGCCACACAGAGCAGGCAAGGCACAGCAGGCTGCAAAAGGCCCTGGCATTTGGGGAGTCTGAATGTTTCTTACCTAACTCCACTGCCTACAAAATCCATCTCTCCTACTTGGCACTTTCTGTAACTTCGACCAGCTTCTCACACTGTCATTTGTTTTATTTATATATTATTGTTCAGCTGTGTCCCCCACATCGAGCACAGCACTGTCCAGGGCTCCTGTAACACTCCATCCCACAGACAGCATGGCACTGAGCCACACAGGAATGCAGACAGACAAACCATGGAGCTGGATTCAGCACCAACTACAACACAAGATTGAGCCTTTATGTTTGCAGTTTCTCTATTTTCTGAGTGCAAAAAGAATTGGTGCTTGTTTCTGAAATGTCAAGTTTTCATGACCCAGTGTTCTGTGCTGTCACTGACAGCTGAGAGAACATACTAATGTAACACAGTGTCCTAGGAATATGTCATCTTAACAAGCCTAAATTATTATTTTAAATATTTGAAAACTGATCAAATAATGCCAGGTAAGTATGAAACCACGCTCCAAAACTAGAAAACAAAGTAAATAAGTGTGGGTGGGAACCATTAGTCCTCTCTATGGCTAAAAACTTGTCAGTGCCGTGCCAGGACTTGATTCAGACATTCTCCACTGCCACACTGGTCTAATGCAAAGGCTGCAGAACTATCAAAGACAGTCAGAGCAGGAGTCAGGTCACTTTTGCAGAGATGAGCTTTGTGGGTACACACTGATTGACCAGTTCATCTCTGGGTTCATTGGCTCCTTCCTGTTTTGTAAATTATTTCTGTTTCCTGACCAGTTCATCTGGAAAATAGGGGCAACACATATCTACTTTGCAAAGTTGTCTGATAACGCTTAAAAACTGCTGAAAGTGAAAAAGGCTGTCAGTTATCTAAGTCATGAAAAAAGTATTTTCCTTTAATTCCACTTTGATCAGTAGTCAGAGTTGGTTTATTCTGTTTTTCATCTTGAAGAATTATGGTTGAAGATGTCATTCAACTGCATACAAACATTCCAGTGCCATCCTTCATTGTTTTGAATTAATTTTTTTCAGAAATATGTTTGCCAGAGATCTATCCTGTGATTGAGAGGTAATATTCTTTCTTGTTGCCACTTACCACAGCTTATCATCTTTGACCTCAGTGCCTGCACTGTGGCTATGTTGGGAATTATAAGCCACATTTTACTGAGAAAATGAGATATTTTATTACTTACAGACTTTACAGTGTAGCAATGGAATATTATGGAAGTTTCCAGTAGTTTAATGCCTTTTCTTATGAATGCAAATTCTGTTGTTACTAATCAGAAAGTCATCTAAGCTAAATGGTACTTGATATATTTTTGGTTTACGTAGCCTGATGTGATTGCCTGAAAGTAAGAAGAAATGTTTACTGCAATACCCTTAAAGCCTCTATCTTATTTTCTAAAGTTAATAAATAACCTAAAATTTGTAATGGAAATATTAACTTTTTTTTTTACATATATTTTAAGGAACTTCTTATTCCCTCAGAGTATTTTGTGGTAATTCCTTTTAATCAGATCTTTAAACCCTTGGCAAATCACAGTTGTTTCTGCAAAAAAAAAAAAACACAAAAAAATAAAGGTGTGAAATGTATAAGAGAAATGAAAGTTCTGACCTAGCATGCCCGAGAGATGAGAGAGGATGTTCTTCCTCTAATTAAATGCATCTCCAATCCATATGATGTAAACCAATTAATATTTTTTTTCTCACTGACCAACTCCACTCTTTCTGCATGCTAAGGAGGTTCTGACATCCCAAACTAATTAATTTTTCTGTTTTCCCCCCAAAGCTCATTTTTATTTCAACTTGCTATTGACCTGCCATTCTGAGCATCATGACACAGGCGTCTTTATTCAAAATTAGTACTGAAAAAAAAAAAAGAGGACATAACAGAAAAAAAGGCTCATCAAGAAGACTAATTATTAAATACAACTGCAAAACATCAAAACTTATTACACAAGTGTAATGCAGTAATTAATTTCTTCAGCAAATGAAGAACATATGTGTGGTGTTAAGTCCACCACTTCTGTTAAAAGATACAAAGGTAAAAAATACAGCTGATGTACTTCAGGAACTGATTCCATTTGAATCTAGAAGTACATAGCATTTCTGGGGATCTTGGCCTAGAATTCATATTTAATGTAAACCAGCTCAAATTGCTCACAGGAAAACTGCATCTAGGTGCACCATGTCTGAATACACACCCAGTTTCCCCCATATGTTTTCTTACATTGAAAACATACATTATTTAAGCAGAAAATAAACTACCTGACTTGCTACATACTCAGCTATAAGGTAACTTTCATCTCCATTGACATCTACATATAGAAGTTATGTATGTCCATTTCTCCACTGGGTATTAGAAGCATGTTGTATGACTATAACTACAGCCCCTGACTACAGGGCTATCTAAATTATCAGCATCTTCACTCTTTTACCTTCCCTTTTGTTTCTGGTTTTTTCCTGCTGCCTGCTCCCCTGCTGGAGGGTCACACCCTCTTGCCTACTGGTTTATTTATCACCTGTGGCTGGAGTTGGCACCAGGGCTTCTTTCCTTTGAGAGTCAGCAGCTGGAGATACTCAGCAACAAACGAGGCTTCTCTGAACCAAAGCATTGTTTATTTAAGCACTGAGAACAAAGTACATGCCGGAAAAAAAGACATTTCAAAACAACCAACAGTGTAAACATATGTCTGTTTTACATAAACTCCTTGAGAAGATGTTACAGTCTGCTCAGCAGGCCTGTTTTCTTGGCCACCCTCAGGAGATCATTGAACATCACTCTGGGTTCCTGCTATTGAACAACCATTACTGAACTCTAGAGACTGCACTCTTTTTGAAACTGCCACAGCCTTGTAGATATCTGAGTTTCCATTTCTAGCTTGTACAAACATTTACTCTCAGCAACCCTCAAGCATTTGGGGGAAAAAAAAATATATATCTTAGGCTGGGTTTTGAGCCTTTTTGCTTTGTTTTAATCTTTTATTTTACTTCCTTCCCCTTCTTGCCCACTTAGGAAATTAAGACACTAGTGACTTAGTCAAGGTTAGTGCTAAAGCTAGTCCAGGCTCTAAAAACCTCGTTCCTAGACTTTGTCAATAATGGAATAAAAAAATAAAAAAAAAAGCTTCACAAATACTTCACAAATACATACAAATGCCCACAGGTCTACCCTAAATTTTTCTATTGAGATACACATGAACTAAACAATCATTAAAGCCCATATAAGGCAGATTTATCGTACATCTTAGGATGTTTTAAGCAACAAAAAGTGCTTGTGCTAAGAAAATGGATTCTCATCTCTTGTCACACTGAGGAAATATTTCCTAGACCTAGCTGACTCCATCAGCCATAATCAGGACAAAGCATCTCTAGCACACAATTCCCATGTGAGCACCATAACACAGTTAAAATCCTACTCCAGATGACCTTAGGCCCTTCTTGCACCACAATCCTCTAAGTTCAGTTGTCAAATGAGCATCTGTAAAACTGCTTGCATTCTTCATTACTTTTGTTTTTCTTGAAAATATTTTTTATCCCTAGATTTTATCACCTGTAGTTTTATTTCTTCTACATTGAAATTAAAGATGTTCATTAGATCTACAGATAATTGTTTTAAAAATGAAATTACTTTTCTCTATGACATAATTACATGAGAAGTCAATCAGACATCCAGACCATTACACATTAATATTTATTGCATTTCATACATTTTTGTTAGCTATTGTATAGAACTAACATAGCTGTACCAGCTTATCAGACAGAACTTAATTAATAGTCTTAGAGCTTTATCAACAAGCTTTTTTAACATGACCTTTTTCACAAAACTATGTGGAATTATAGTAATTAAATCAACATTCTACTACTGCTTACTAAATCTTCTATGAATTTTCCCCCTTTTTTTTGACAAAAAATTAGATAAAAAAAAACAGTTCCAAACACTCAGCTCAACACCTCTAACGGCTTTTAATATTAGCATAAAAATCACATTATTTCATTTTTCCAAATTTTCTCAGTACTTTAGGAATTATTAGTGAGACAAGACTAAGGTTCCTTATAGTTAACTCTTTCAATGTTTTGTAAGTTTGATTTTATTTAGTCAAATCACTGTCTTGGATGAAAAAAATATTTATGTTTTTAGCAGATGTTGATTAATATATCCTTTGCTTACTAATGGAGTAGAAAGTAATGCATAATCTTCCTGTGATGTGTTCCACTTCCATGCAAACAAACAATAGAAGAGAAACGTAGAACTTTTAAAATATGTGGCTTTTTCCAAGTCAAAAAACTGCAGCAGAAGATTCAGCACCTAAAACTTTATCTTGTCCAGCATATTTCATTTGTCCCTTTTAACAATCTGAAATACTGTGTACTGAACATAATAGGAGGGTACTTTGCATTGCTGTCTCAGATAAGGTGATGCATTGGTTAATTAAGACTTTGCAGTCAGGCAACAACAACAGCTGAGCTCATGAAATTCTCATATAAATACAATTTATGTGAGTTCAGTGACTCTTTGCAGAACAATTTCCAAGCCTACTATGACTCGTACCAGCTGCTGTTCTCAGAACGTAACAATATTTAAAGGTAAGATCATGGAGAGTTAAACTTGGTAGCCCAGCTTTTATGGACATGTGATTTAGGTCCACATGACTTTGTGTGTTCTAGCATAATCTGAGTGAATTGTTTTTCAGTGACCTTTGTCAGCTTGTTCTGGCTGAAACTGTGCCTCCTGGGAGTGATCAACCATGTCACTGAATGCCCCCTAGTCAGTCTGATAAAAAGGTATTTGATAAGTGCTGAAACCACTTTCCTTCCATGTCTCCAAGGCCAAGAATATAAGAAAAAAAAAAAAAAAAGAGGAAAAAAGACCCTAATACAAAATAAACAGCTATAAACGATTCCCATCAAGATGGGGAAAGAAAGACATTGATTGAGACACGTCTCCGGTTCATTAGCATTGTTTGTCTTTGAGAAAGTTCTTGTCAGTCTAACAGATGAAGAGATATTGCTGAATGTAGAGAAAATGAAGATAACTGTGGTAAAAATAGAAAAAAAATAATGAAGGGCATGCTGTTAAAACTAATTACATTAAGATTGATATCACTTAGCAAAAGAATGCTACCTCATCTCCCAAAAAATGCATGACTGCTCATATACCATGAGCTGTGTGCATTTTACAGGCATTAATAAATGTTGCACAAATTTTTGATTCCAGTATTCCATATTTTGGTAATCAAAACTTATTAGGAATTTCTGGGTTGAAGAACTCATTCTGAACATGAGTGAGCCTCTAAAACAAGATCCTCATAAAATCTATTTTCAATGAATTTGCATTTGTGCTTTTGAACTTTTACAGAATCAAGCCTAGGTAAAAAGGACACATAAATTTTCAGTCTTTAAATTTCTTGGTCTCTAGGGACTGTGGCTATATAACAAATACATAATGAATAATCAAGACCAATGGCAGTGCCCATTAAAAACCTGTCCATAGTTTTAGACTGTTTATTTTGGATTATTGCTTATTCAAATGTCAGTTTTCAATGCTGTAATTCCAAGTGTGAAGTGATCTATGGCTATCTTCATAAAGATTTTTTTGTTCTTGGAAGCAGCCATTATGCCATAATTATTTGCTAGATCAAAGCTGGGTGAAGGGCACTGTTTTGTCCTTGACAGGCAGCCCTATCACTTTTTCCAAAATAGAAGTTCTCTGAAACAGGATCCTGACTGTGGCAGGCAGTACTCTCAGGGGTATGCAGCATTTTGCCATGCTCAAAGCATGCCAACATTAGGCCTACACAAAGGTTTGAAAAACACTGAAGAAGGAGTTCTACTCCTGACTCTGCAGTCCCATTTACACCAAACTTTTCACTTTTAAGCATGGAAGGAGTCACCCACCCTGCTAAAGGCTGTAGGTGCATAGTATACAAATGACAGCAGAGATGCTGGCCTTTGAAGGTCTTGACTGCCCTCCTACTCCCATCAATGGACACTTCTTCCATCCACATCTTCTTTGTGGCCACAGTATCAGTTGGATAAATTGGATATCTAAACCAATCTATGTTAAACAAAAAAACACCTCAAAAAACAAACAAAAAAAAGGGGGGGGCAGTGTAGCAGGTTTTTTTTAATCACTTTTTGATATGAATCATGATTCATTTAAGAGGTTATACAAAAGTCTTGCTAGAACTTCTTCTCTTTTGAATATCCATACCCATAAGTGTATCAAACAAAAGCTGCCCTGAGATTTATGCAATGTATAGTCATATAAAGCAATGCATTATATGCACATGTCCCTGTAGCTGTGTCCATATGTCTTGAAGATCACTGTGTGTTCCTTACCTAATAAGAGCCCATAGGCTTTTCTCATTATCTGCTCTCCAGACCCTTGACAGCAGCAAAAGTTCATGGCCCATCCAAGATTTATGGTTGATATTTATCTGAATACATGCTAAATACACTGTTCTTCCCTGGCAGCATGAAAGAATACCTATCTGTAATTATCTCTGAGGCATGATCAAGATAGAAAAATAAATCATAAATTTATAAATCATTTGTTGGTAAGTGAAGAGCTTAGGCAGACACTTCTACACAAGCAATAAGTGAAATCTGCCAGTTAGATGGAGTTCTCCAAGTCCGTGCATAAGAAATATTATCATTCTCCTGGCAATAAAGCATAACAAAGATAATCAATGCTTAACCACATAATATCTAAGGCTCAAAAAATGCAAGAAAATCTGAACTTATCATTCTCCAAGCACTTTGTCTATGCTGCAAATTAGAAATGCATGCAATTCCTGCAGCCAGAAAACAGTTTAATTATGAGAGCTGAACACAAAATCTCCCATTGGTACAGATTGGCTTTGAAGTGTTATCACATAAGGGAGGATTTTGAAAATACCCTTGACCAGTTTTGTTGGAAATATATCACGCTTCTATTTGTGTCAGCCTTAACCATGTATCATGTCACTCCTTTTCACAACATTACGGAACCCGATCACAGTTCCAGAGTATTAAACTAATCATGCATATTTTATGCAAACATTAACCTTTAGTGTTAATCCAACAGCATTAAACCAAATCTATAATGAACCATAAAGGTGGTTTATAACATACTGTGGTTGCCTTTTATGAGTATTTTCATTTCTCTCACCAAAGTATTTTAAACGTTGGAAAGAAATAGTACCCAGATTTTTACAATGGAGCTTTATGTAAATAATACTTGGCCCCTTTTCTGAAACAACTGAGTTATTTTTTCACCTGTAAGCAAAGTAGATGGACTTTCAAAATAATGTATTCCAAAAATTTTAGTACCTCGTAAAAGTGAACATCGTTAAGCTCCTTTCTGGGAGCTTTTTACAGGGGCAAATTTCCTGTTCAATTGAATGTTTAATCTGTCGTGTTGCAGTTCACTCTAATAAGAAAAACAGTTGTTCCTGTACAGAACCTTTCATGTTACACATCCCACAGCACTTCACAAGATATGCACATCTCATATCAATTACAAAAGAAATAAATTAGATGCATAAAACAGAAACATTAAACTGAAAGTACTATGAAATGTTGCAATAATATTAGGGGCTGATCAAACCGTGAGAATTCTGGTTTTCTAAGCAACAAAATAATAGTTAAATTTTCCATCAGTGTCCAGCATCTAAATTTCTACATCATTTGGCCTATAGACTTATTTTGGAAAACAGGTAATAAACAATATTCCTATGATAATTACTTTGAAACCTGCAAAATAAATGTGAACAATCACATCAATGGAAAGAGTACAATACTGATATATCAACTCTTTCTGCTTAGGCATTACCATGGCTTTCAGCACTGCAAGGTTCTAAAGAGCTCACAATCATTTGTAGAAATTTCCATACCTCTGCAAAGAACTACTCCTAACTTAGTAGTGGGAAAAGGAGAAAGACATAGAGTCCTGGTTTTTTCTGGGTCACACAGAAAATCTACAACCTAAAAATGGCACATAAATCCCAGACTAGACAAAACTTCATTTATTCTGTGATTTTCCACACAAATTAATAGGAAGGAGAGAATGGTGAGGGGCATATGACACTTTAAGATATAAAAGACTGACTCTTCCCCACCCCCAACAAAAGTGAATGAAACCTTCCTCCCATTGTCTTCTGGGTTGATTTTGGGGCAGTACTGTTAAAATAAACAAACAAGTCTCCAAAATTTCAATTATTGGAATCAAATTCTAGAACTATGGAACAGTTCCTGTTATTTCTTCTGAAACACACAAAACCCCACAATTTGAAGAGCAGAAAATGCAACACTCCCCTCAGGTAACACAAGAAACCTTCACACTTCCATACCTGTCTAGACTGGGAAAAGTGAGCTGATATTCCTCTAAACAATGGAAAAGCTGGGGCACGGGAAGTTTCTTTTATATTCTCTACAATGCCTCTTTTACCCTCTTTCCTTACCTCATTTGTAATTGTCAGTTTCCCTCAAGACTCCTTCTGGCAATTTATGGCCACATGCAATTTTGAGGTTGGAAATCTAATGCTTTATTTTTGAAGAAAGATGGGTTAGGTAAAAAAGATTATTGTGGTGAAATGAAGTAGCATGTTGAACAGACTAATCATTTCTTAACATTTTGCTTCCATAGGTAGACACCATGTAAATAAATAATCACTCTCAGATAAGAACTCATGTTCTGAGGAGAAATGACATTACCAAGAAAAGGAAAAAGAACACAACAACAAGGCAGAAAATGGATAAGGATCTTGATGCAAGTCTGTAGCAAATAGCAGAGAAGGCAAGGTTATTTCTGATGGGCATTTCTTTCTTTTCACTGCCTGGTTTCTTACCTCATTAAGAAAATGTAAGTAATTTCCATGCTTACCATATTGGGAAGTGAAAAGGAAATTTTATAGATTTCTATAGAATGTACATTATCTTACAGACATGCCTGGGTAAAAGTATTGCTGTAGTAGCAGTAGTAGCAGAGGAAGAAATGTGACTAGGAGAGTTGGACCAATGGCTCACTGCATATAATTTAGTCCCTCAAATCTGCATAGAAGAGCCATTCTTGTACATCTATCCCTTATCACCTCTCTAAAATAATTTAGAAATACTTAAGCAATCTAGTATCTCTGACTACTGAATGACTGAAAAAAAAAAAGGAAAGGATTAGTGGAAGATATGGCATTTTTGTTAAATTGTATCAAATGTATTTATTTTTGTATTATATTTAATTATATAATTATATAAATATATAATAATTATATTTCATTTTTAGATAAAGAATATTTATGAGAAAGGCGTGTGTGATATCCAACATCACATACAGGCAGCATGAACTCCTGCTTACCTGAAGAATTTCAGATTGGCACCCAAATTCTTTTACAGAGGTATTTTATATTTTCAAAGCATTCATCCACAAGAATTCTTCAAGACTGCTTAGTATTAGGGTCAAAGACCAGTTGCAGGAAAAAAGATTGGTTTGTATTTTTTTTTTAAGTTTGTGGCTTATGCTTTGCACTTCTAAGTGTTTACCTTCATTTGTGCTTGGCACATAGCTTTAGCTGTTCTTCAACATCAGGCTGCAGCCCTGTCCCAGTTCCTTTGGTCCTTCCTTCAGTCCTCTTCAGCCTGTTACCCAAATCCTCCTCTGCTTTTCACATGTCAGCTACTGTGATGTTTCTGTCTCCTCCCCTCCCTGGAAATGTTCTTTTCCTGTTGTAAGCAGCTTTCCTGGGCTCAGTGACAAATTCTAAATTACAAAAATTTTACTTTTGGGGTGAATTATTGGTTTGAAATACAACTAGGTTCAGTATGAGATTTTCAAATTAAATTATCTATTTGAGTAACATAAGATTTATAGTAATATTAGATATTATTAAATATCTTGCTGACACAGTAATTTAGCAATTTGGAATATCCATAATGTAAATTAGTTAAAGCACTCTGATTTATATCTAATTGGCTTGAGAACCTAATTTTGTGGTCCTCAATGGTGAGATGCAGTAGGCAATATGAAATGAGACTGAGTGAAGACTAAGACCAAAATTCTGCGTCTAACCCATAGCTACTTAATTTCTCAAAATAGAAGATCTCAAAGCAAAGTGAGCTTACAATGTAAATTTAGGGGCATTATTCAAAAGTTTTTATAACTTTGAAATACAGTAATGAGTTCCAGTCACTTAAAATCATAATCATTAATATTTCCTATCTATTAATTTCTAAGGGCACAAACAGTTAATCTCATGGTCTAGAAAGCTAGAGGAACAATTAAGATTTAGGTGAAATTTTTTAATTAAATTGACGACCCTGCAGATAAAAAGACTTAGGTGACTATATAAATTGATAACTCTACCTTGGTATATTCTGTCTTTGGACTGCTCTGTACACAGTGTTTGAGCCACTGATGGCAAAAAAAAATGATCATAGCAATAACATCCTCTCCACAGGAGGTGATGAATGTACCACAGTCAGTCAGAGCTTCACACAGAAGCAAAAAGTGCACAAAATCAAGGTACGACCAGAGATTCTTGAGAAAAAACCCCTGAATTTTATAGGCTAAAAAATGGTCACCTGTGTCCCTTCAAAAAAAGACAAGAATTCTGTTCATTCTGTAAAATGAACATTTTTATTGCTGATATTTGATAGCTGTATTCTTAGGGCATTGTAACAAATAGAGAACACTTAAAACCATGGAAGTTTATAAAAGGAAATAGATTGAACTTTGCACAAACTTGGCAATACTGTAATCAGAGGCAGGATAGAGGGGAATATTTATTTAGAGGTAAATGCCTGTGTAAATGGTAAATGTAATGTAAATGCCCTTTACACTCATTCAAGATTAAACTTGAGTCACTTTATTCAAAAGTTTAAAATCTGTGTTTTATGATAATTGGAAAAAATATTTCAGTAAAATTTCTTCAATGTGCTATGGACATTTTGACTATAAATGTTTAAAGACTGGTAAAAGTATGACCACCCATAGCTTTCTTATATTGTAGTGATTTTGGTTCACCAATCCAAGTTTCCCGGTCAATGCAATTAATATAATGGGTCTAGTGCTGGCCAAATGCCAGTGCACCTACTGGAATTATTTACTTATTTTCTGCTATGAGATAAAGATTAAGAAGAGTGCAAAGCAGGCACAAAACCTTAAAGAGTATAAAGAAAGCTTTATTAACAGAATAAAAAAAAAATAATAAAAAATCAGAATAAACCTTCAGAACACTTCTCCTCCCCCCAACTTTTCTTCCTTTTTACAACGGACAACATAAAGAGACAAACTTGGTATTTTCAGTTTTCAGTTTACCACTCTTAAAATAATCTTTCTTCAGTCCACTTAGAGAGAGGGGTCTCTCCTGCCATGCCATGGAGACTTTTCCAAAAGAAACAGTTTTCTTGTGGTTTTAATTTTTATGACTAGCTGCCGCCCAGAAATCTGTAATCATGAAGTCTCTCTCATGGTTTGGTAGGTTCCCACAACTCCCACCATTGCTCATTTCAGCTTATTGGGGTGCAATTTTAAGGAAAAGCTGTTCTAGTATAGAAACAAAATGTCTCTCCTTTTATCTCTGGGAACAGAGGTTTTCTTCTTCTACCCCTGGGGCAAGGTTTCACATCTCTCTCACCTCTCTCTGTTCAAGTTTCTCAGTGGGTCACAACTACTTCAACATCTGCTTGCTTCAACACAGGTGCCTTTGCACAGCTGTGGTTAGAACGCCACATCCTCCCAGTGCATTCCATGAGTTACAGGGGAAAAAAAAGTCTGCTGAATCAAATATATTTTCCCCATGGCCTTACAAGAGAATTTCAGCCCAAGACTAAGGCATCTCCTCATTCTCCTCCCATCTGGGATTTGACTCCTCCTTCACTGACCCCAGTGTCTCCACGTTGTTTTCTTCGCATGTGTTCAACCTTTCCTTTTCTCAGAGGATTGATTGCAAGTTGTTGCATCTGTGTACTGAAAAAGTTAATATCTGCCCCAGTCTTGAGGACGACCATGGGATCTCTGCCAGGTTGTGGCCCACTCTGGCTGCATGGCTGTTTTTCCAGACCCTGCCGTGGTCAATTCCAGCCCCTCTGGCTGCAGGGCTGCCTCTGTTCCCAGCTCCATGATTGTTCCGTGGCGCTGGCAGGACGGCTTGGGGCTCACGGCTGGAGCAGAGCCAGAGCTGGCCAGGCCCACCAGCCACGGCTGGAATTCAGTGGTGGCAGAACCTCAGCCGAGCTCCTCCGCGGGCTGCGCCGGCCCGGCCCTGCGGCGGAACGGAACCCGGCCCTACGGC